>NC_090647.1:42072452-42091577 GCF_040937935.1 Hyperolius riggenbachi | reverse complement strand
CATTAACCTCCCTGGTGTTATGATTATTTTCTGGATTTCAGGGTCTTTTTCAGCATGGTTTCAGACACTAAAAATCAGGAAAGAATCATGCTGCCAGAAAGCCAGCAGCAGCCCCAGCTCTCACTTACCTCCCTGGGCTCCAATGCTGCAATGTTCCCTCCGTCGTCCTCCGGGTGGCGCTGTAACTCTGTAGTGAGATTGATGACGGTGATCTCACCAGAGTGATCAGAGCCTCGGAGAACAGGAAGGAGAGCGGCTACCTGGATCCCCCGGGAGGTAAGTAAAATGCCTGCTGCACGCTATACCCTCAGCTACATGTATCAAAGTCACCATTAGTCAGCAGGGATTGCCATAGAGGTGGAAATACATTTGAGATGATTGAGAATTATGTTAATTATTATGATACAAAATTATGCTAATTATATATAATCAAAAATGTAATGAGCTAATCAAATCTTTCAGTGGGAGCATTTGAGTTCAGCTATAGTATTGCCGAACTCGGGCTACAATGGTTAATAGCAGTAGTGGAGTGTATCCTCTCCTGGATTTAAGCAGCAGCTGTGAATTGCGCCAACGTTCAGCTACTATGTTGCCAAACCCCTGGTTGGCGGCAGTAGCTTCCGGGGTGGGGTAGGGGCCAGGGAGTGCATCCTTACAAAGTTTGCTTCAGACAGCAGAACGTCTAACCCTAACCGGCTTCCATGCAGTGAGTGCTTTTGAAAATAAAGAAAATCTGAGAATCCCCATGAGGAGATGGGCTGGTCCAAAACCTGTCAGATCTGTCAGAATGTAATACCTACTGCAAGAGGCAGGAACATAGGGGAAAAGTAATTTATATTGCAATTTACATGGGAGAAATGTATTTTTTAAGTATGTGTACACATTCATTTAAATTTTAATTTTTTTAGATAGTGGTTCTTTAAATACTGTAGCTTTATCATAATGTAAAGTAACGTAAAGAGGCATACTTATACAAAAAAAGCATATCTCTATAATCTGAATTGTCTTGTCCGGTTACAGATGTATAACATTTATGATAACACACGCACACACGCAGGGCCAGTATGCACTGGCTTGAAGAGTATACAGCCCGGAGGTCACTACCTAAGTCCATTTTTAATTGGCCAATCTTATCTTACCCCCACCATAGATACATTTGGCAAACTCTGCCAAAAGAAGGAAGCCATATACCCCACACCAGAGCAACCCACCAAATCTAGATACACTCCTCCTTCTACGTAAAGGCGGGCTTCTTATAGGTATGAGTTGTCCTTTGTGACACGCTGGCTTCTGGTGAAAAGAGCTTTCATAATGCCTTAAAGGAACACTATCAATACCCTATACTATAATAAGTGTTCTAAAATAACAATGTACAAATAATGTATAAGTAGCTGTGTAAACATTTTCCTACTCTTCATGTTAAATATCAGTGGAAAAAGTTGTAATTCATTTGTGTGTAGATTTTAGCTATGTTCAGAATGTCTTATTTGCATAGGTGAATCTCTGCAGTCTGACATGCTAAGAACAGTGTAATATTGAAGCAAAGTCATATCAAAAGCCTGTCAGGTATCAGGTTCCACACACACATACACACATATACACACACACACACTTACAAATGTTTATGTTGCACATAAGATACATTTTCTCTGCTCTCTGTGAGAGAAAGCTCTGCCTGTCTCTGACTGAGCTCTCTGCACACACAGATGCACTGTGAGGGATTTCCCCTCCTCCCTCATGGCTCACTTTGGTGTAAGATTAGAGCAGACCTCCCTCAGAAAAGTGTGAAAGGAATTAGATAACAGTAAACAAAGAGATAATGATTCCAATGTATACACCAGTAATTAGCAGCACCTCCCAAACATTTCCTATCTCAATTGAAAAAAAACATGTTAATCGATACTGTTCCTTTAAATCAGACTTTACCATTACCCAAAAACTATCTCAAACCACCTTATTAAGTCAAACACTAACTTTATGCTCTGAGCTGTGTATAACTTTTAAACAATATTCCTCCCATGCCTAACACTAACCTTAGCCTCATGATTTCAATTACCCTTCTCCTATATACTGGCAGTGACCCCCCAGTTTCCTTTATTATAGCAGAGGATACTCAGGATTCAATACTATGGCAGTGGGCACTCAGAATTGTGTATTATGACAGTGGACACTCAGAACTGTGTGTTATGGTAGTGGGCACTCAGAATTGTGTATTATGGCAGTGGGCACTAGAGTTGGGCCGAACCTCCGATTTTAGGTTCGCGAACCTGGTTCGCGAACTTCCGCGGAAGGTTCGGTTCGCGTTAAAGTTCGCGAACCGCAATAGACTTCAATGGGGATGCGAACTTTGAAAAAAAAAAAATAATTATGCTGGCCACAAAAGTGATGGAAAAGATGTTTCAAGGGATCTAACACCTGGAGGGGGGCAAGGCGGAGTGGGATACATGCCAAAAGTCCCCGGGAAAAATCTGGATTTGATGCAAAGCAGCGTTTTAAGGGCAGAAATCACATTGAATGCTAAATGACAGGCCTAAAAGTGCTTTCAAACATCTTGCATGTGTATACATCAATCAGGTAGTGTAATTAAGGTACTGCTTCACACTGACGGGTTCACTAAACAGAACAGGTATGCAGTGGCAGGTTCACTGAACACAACAGGTATGCAGTGGCGGGTTCACTGAACAGGTATACAGTGGCGGTTCACTAAACAGAACAGGTATACAGTGGCGGGTTCACTAAACAGAACAGGTATACAGTGGCGGGTTCACTAAACAGAACAGGTATACAGTGGCGGGTTCACAGAACAGGTATGCAGTGGCAGGTTCACTGAACACAACAGGTATGCAGTGGCGGGTTCACTGAACAGGTATACAGTGGCGGGTCCACTGAACAGAACAGGTATGCAGTGGCGGGTTCACTGAACAGGTATACAGTGGCGGGTCCACTGAACAGAACAGGTATGCAGTGGCGGGTTCACTGAACAGGTATACAGTGGCGGGTCCACTGAACAGAACAGGTATGCAGTGGCGGGTTCACTGAACAGGTATGCAGTGGTGGGTTCACAGAACAGGTATGCAGTGGTGGGTTCACAGCACAGGTATGCAGTGGTGGGTTCAATGAACAGGTATACAGTGGCGGGTCCACTGAACAGAACAGGTATGCAGTGGCAGGTTCACTGAACAGGTATGCAGTGGTGGGTTCACAGCACAGGTATGCAGTGGTGGGTTCACAGCACAGGTATGCAGTGGTGGGTTCACAGCACAGGTATGCAGTGGTGGGTTCACAGCACAGGTATGCAGTGGTGGGTTCACAGCACAGGTATGCAGTGGTGGGTTCACAGAACAGGTATGCAGCCAGACAGGAACAAGTTAAGCCTAACTAATCTTTCCCTGAGAGACAGTCTGCAGCAGCTCGCCCTACTCTCACTAACGCAGGCAGCACACGAGTGACCGTAATGGCCGCCGCTGCCTGCCTTATATAAGGGGGGGTGGGGCTCCAGGGGCTAGTGTAGCCTAATTGGCTACACTGGGCCTGCTGACTGTGATGTAGAGGGTCAAAGTTGACCCTCCATGTGCATTATGGGGCGAACCGAACTTCCGCAAAGGTTCGCCTGCGGGACGCGAACGCGAACCACTGAAGTTCGCATGGAACCGTTCGCAGGCGAACCGTTCGGCCCAACTCTAGTGGGCACTCAGAATTATGTATTATGGCAGTGGAGACTCAGAATTATGTATTATGGCAGTGGACACTCAGAACTGTGTATTATGGCAGTGGACACTCAGAACTGTGCATCATGGCAGTGGACACTCAGAATTATGTAGTATGGCAGTGGACACTCAGAACTGTGTATTATGGTAGTGGACACTCAGAATTGTGCATCAGGCAGTGGACACTCAGAATTGTGCATTATGGCAGTGGACACTCAGAACTGTGTGTTATGGTAGTGGGCACTCAGAATTGTGTATTATGGCAGTGGGTACTCAGAACTGTGTATTATAGCAGTGGACACTCAGAATTGTGCATCATGGCAGTGGACACTCAGAATTGTGTATTATGACAGTGGACACTCAGAATTGTGCATTATTGCGGTGGACACTCAAAATTGTGTATTATGGCAGTGGACACTCAGAATTGTGTGTTATGGCAGTGGACACTCAGAATTGTGTATCATGGCAGTGGACACTAAGAATTGTGCATTATTGCAGTGGACACTCAGAATTGTGTGTTATGGAAGTGGACACTCAGAATTGTGTGTTATGTAAGTGGACACTCAGAATTATGTATTATGGCAGTGGACACTCAGAATTGTGTGTTATGGAAGTAGACACACAGAATTGTGTATTATGGCAGTGGACACTCAGAATTGTGTGTTATGGCAGTGGACACTCAGAATTATGTATTATGTAAGTGGACACTCAGAATTATGTATTATGTAAGTGGACACTCAGAATTGTGTGTTATGGCAGCGGACACACAGAATTGTGTGTTATGGCAGTGGACACTCAGAATTGTGTGTTATGGAAGTGGACACACAGAATTGTGTATTATGGAAGTGGACACACAGAATTGTGTATTATGGCAGTGGACACTCAGAATTGTGTGTTATGGCAGTGGACACTCAGAATTGTGTGTTATGGCAGTGGACACTCAGAATTGTGTGTTATGGCAGTGGCCACTCAGCATTATGTATTATGGCAGTGGACACTCAGAATGATGTATTATGGCAGTGGACACTCAGAATGATGTTGTAATGATCCGCTCAGCTGTCTGCACAGACAGACAGCTGTTTGACCATTCCTTAAGTCTCTGGAAAAGACCTGTCTTTGCTTTGCAAGTTTCAGACCTGCTCTGCTGCTGAGGAATTTGCATGCATTCATTCAGTTTGTGTATAATTTGTACTGCCTATTCTGTCCTGTCTTGTCTGTCGCGATTGCGCTGTCGCCAGCGGCGGTTGATAGAGAATCGCTCTGTCTTGTTTGGATCGCACTAGCCTCTAGCGGTAGCGGCTGTGGGTCCTTCTGATCTGAGTTCCTGGAGTGTAAGCTGGAGCAGCGGTTGCTACTGGACACTCAGAATTGTGTGTTATGGCAGTGGACACTCAGAATTGTGTGTTATGGCAGTGGACACTCAGAATTGTGTGTTATGGAAGTGGACACACAGAATTATGTATTATGGCAGTGGACACTCAGAACTGTGTATTATGGCAGTGGACACTCAGAATTATGTATAATGGCAGTGGACACTCAGAATTGTGTGTTACGGCAGTGGACACTCAGAATTGTGTGTTACGGCAGTGGACACTCAGAATTGTGTGTTACGGTAGTGGACACTCAGAATTGTGTGTTACGGCAGTGGACACTCAGAATTGTGTGTTACGGCAGTGGACACTCAGAATTGTGTGTTACGGCAGTGGACTCTCAGAATTGTGTGTTATGGCAGTGAACACTCAGAATTATGTATTATGGCAGTGGACACTCAGAATTATGTATTATGGCAGTGGACACTCCGAACTGTGTATTATGGCAGTGGACACTCAGAATTATGTATTATGGCAGTGGACACTCAGAATTATGTATTATGGCAATGGACACACAGAATTGTGCATTATGGAAGTGGACACTCAGAATTATGTATTATGGCAATGGACACACAGAATTGTGTATTATGGCAGTGGGCACTCAGTACTGTGTATTATGGGAGTGGACACTCAGCATTATGTATTATGGCAATGGACACACAGAATTGTGTATTGTGGCAGTGGACAGTATTTTAACAATTTCCCAAACTGACATTAAAGGATACATGAGGCGCAGGGGCATAACAATAGAGCCGGCAAGGGATGCAGGGGGGTCCTTATGGGGAGAAGCATGGGGGGGGGGGGTTCTGGCTTTGGGGCCCTCCAGGGCCACTTTTAGGGGCAAGAGGAACGCAGCATAGTAAGGGGGAGCAGAAGGCACAAACAGCAGTGGGGAGGGTGGCTCAACTCCCCCCCTTCTTCACTTAGGGTTACCATCAGCACTCTCCCCTCCAGCAACCACAGCTGGGCGGGGGGGGGGGGGGGTAGGCCCAGTGATGTCTAGTTACGCACCTGATGAGGCAATGAGGCAAAAAAAGAATGCTTCTTTACTTACCTGGGGGTTCCCCAAGCCCCTTGAAGTCTATGTGTCCCTTGCCACAGTTCCATTCTCATCCGCTCTTTCACCGTCTCCTCTGTAGTGGCCGATTCTGTGTAAGTGCGCGCATGGAACTGCAGTGAGGGACACAGAGACCTCTAGGGGGTGGAAGGAGCACCAGGTAATTAACGATGCATTATTTTTTTTCACCTCATGTATCCTTTGAGCAAAATAGAGAATGGCTAACGAGAGTATCTACATTTTCTGCCAGTCAGTGGGCTCATGCAGGTGTTAAAAAATGAGTCACAACGACTCCAGCTTGTTACTCCTGTGACACTTCTTTGGAACAGAGTTCTTTTTAAAGTGGGGATTGCTCATAAAATCCCACTCTGCTGCATGAGTAATCAGCTGCAAACAGCAGGAACCATTTGTACGACTTGCAACGCCTGCACAAGCCAATTGACTGGCAGCAAGATTTCACACCCCTGTCTACCAGCTTATGTTAAAAACACAGTTGAATGAGGGAAATTTATAGGAATATAAAAAAACAATACTAAGCACTTTAAAATAGACCTGTGTAATATATTGGGCTGCAGACAACGGACTGCAGTTTCTTTCAATGAAAAGTAACACTTTCTTATAAGCTGGCCATATGTCGTACAGTGTTTCGACCATAACGCTTCCTTTTGCTATGAGAATTTATTAACTACTTTAGGACTGTGCTGATTGAAATCTACACCCTGTTTTGATGGCTATCTGGCCGCCAGGGTGTAGATTTCAATACACTGATGCCGCGCGTTCTCGCTGCTTTCGTCGCTACCGACGATCTCGCCACTATCTCCCTACCACAGCTCACCCACTCTGCTGTCTCTATGACGTCAGAGCCCTGTGAGCCGGTCAGGAGATGATTTCACTGTCTCCTGACCATGTCTATCAACGTAAGCAACTTCCATTGGCTTACATTGATAGGCAGGGTCAGGAGCCAATGAAAGCGGCTCCTGACCGGCTCACAGGAACTCTGCCGTCATACAGATGGCAGAGTGGGTGGCCCAGGTTCCTGACGTGCGTCGGTGACAGCGATTGTGGCGGGTATGTGTGGCGATTCATAGTTATTCATCGGTGTTACGCCGTTTCTGGTACCAGCAGTCTCTGGTCCTTAAGGGGGCAGAGACCGCTGGTACTTAAGTGGTTAAAATATTCCTTTCAAACTACTGCCATATCATATCAGCTTAAAAAGGGAGGTAGCGGTGGACTTAACACTAGGGCAGGGGTGGCAAACTTAAATAAAAAGTGGGACGGAATTGAACATTGGCACCAAGTAATGGGCCAATCCCAATAACTAGTGGCCAACTCCTTTCTCTTATACAATTTCCATGGTGTCTAATGGCCTCCCTTTCCCCCCTCTACAGTTCCTTAGCAGCCCTCCTTGCTCCTCTTTACAGTTCTCTGGTGTTTAATGCCTTCACCCTTCACTATACAGTTCCCTGGAGTCTAGTGGTCCTCTCTCCCCTCTACAGTTCCCAGGTGTTTAATGGTCCTCTCTCCCAGGGCAGTTTCTAGGCTAAATTGCACCCAGGGCGAGGGTGTAAAAATTGCGCCCCCTTCCCCCCACCCCCGTGGACTCGGGAACCCTTACTCTTTAGGGACAGTCACACAGCCACATTTCACAAGTAGATCTGCCTACTTTCTAGTGACCAGCCGCTCATCCAGGAAGAAGCAGGAAAACACCCAGGCGAGGAGAGCCCGGAAAGCAGACTCCTCCATGGGTGCCGCGCACTCACAGCCTGTAGTACCGCTACATGACATCAGGTGTCATCTCGTGGTGGTGACATGATGATGACTTCAAGTCTGACGCAGGCAGCCTAGGAGGGGTCAAGGTAGATGATCGCGCTAGTAATCTTCTTTCTTCTTCCATTTGGCTGCACCGCGCGTCACCAGCTCCCTAGTGGTAATATCCTTCTGCCTGCGCCCCCCTTCATCTACTTGCTGGTCTGCTCCCAGTGCGGTCGCCCTGCCCGCACTGCCCAAGAAACAGCCCTGCTCTCTCCCCTCTACAGTTCCCTAGTGTCTCGTGGCCCCCTCCCTCCGCGATTCAGTTTCCTGGTGTCTAGTGCACCCCCCAATACAGTGGTATTGGGGGTCCTTCCTACCTCCCCTATACAGTTCACTGGTGTCTAGCGGCCCTCCTCCTTCCCCTATACAGTTCCCTGGTATCTAGTGGTCCTTCCTCTCCTATACAGTTCCCTGGTGTCTAGTGGTCCTTCCTCTCCTATACAGTTCCCTGGTGTCTAGTGGTCCTTCCTACCTCCCCTATATAGTTCCCTGGTGTCTAGTGGCCCTCCTTCTTCCCCTATACAGTTCCCTGGTGTCTAGTGGTCTTTCCTCTCCTATACAGTTCCCTGGTGTCTAGTGGTCCTTCCTCTCCTATACAGTTCCCTGGTGTCTAGTGGTCCTTCCTACCTCCCCTATATAGTTCCCTGGTGTCTAGTGATCTTTCCTCTCCTATATAGTTCCCTGGTGGCTAGTGGTCTTCCCTCACTCCCCTCTACAGTTTCCTGTTTAGTGGTCCTTCCTCCCTTCTACATTTCCCTAGTGTCTGGTGGCCCTCTCCCTCCCCTGTACAGTTTCGTGGCATCTTGTGACCCCCTTTCCCCTCTACATAGTTCCCTAATGTGTGACCCCTTTCCTCCCCTATACAGTTCCTTGGTGTTTGGTGGTCCTCCCTCCATCCCCTCTACATTTATTTAGCGCGTGACAGCCCCCTCTCTCCCCTATACAGTTTCCTGGTGTCTAGTGATCCCCTTCCCACCACTGAAGAGTTTTTTGGTGTCTAGTGGTCACCTCCTCACACTCCTAAACAGTTCCTTAGGGTCTTGTGACCCCCCCCCCTTATATCGTCCCCTGCTGTTTAGTGCTTCCCCCCTCCCTCATATGGGTTCCCTGGTGAGCTAGAGCTTCACCTCCTATATAACTTTCCTTGTGGTCTAGAGAGGGCCAAACATAATGCAAAGTGGGGAAACTCGTGGGTCCAATTTGATGGCTCAGTTTGAAATGTATGCTCTAGAGGTAGGACACAAACGATCTCCTTCATAGCAAAAACATGTTTTTATTTGGGTATAAACCCATGACGCGTTTCGCAAGAAAAACCTGCTTCTTCAGGCAATACATATTCTATACAGGAGTGTCTCAGAATTGATCTCTGTAGACTCAGCACCCCAGAATTATTTTTAAAGTATTTTTGGTCTGTTGGCATATTAAGCCAATACACAGTTACAACAATGGCACAAAATTATTGTTTTAAAACAGTTTGGATGGCCTTTCCCACTATCAACACTCTCTCCCTTTACCCTTATTAAGAGGGGACCGGAGAGGACAGGTGGAAGCAACAAAAAAATATATATTGGTTCCAAGTGATTTAAAGAGAAGTCAGCAGTCAGTCAGTGGAATAGTTTCGAAACTCACAAATTTTAAAAGGAGATGAGCAATGGTGGCTTCCATAGCCCACTCAAGTTCACTTGAAAGAATTAAATTGGACTTACCCGCTCCAATGTGATCTCTTCAAATTCATATTCAATTTCTGATCCGTTGATCTATAGGAAGAAAAAAAAGAGAAAAAAAAAAACATGGTCATATGATGATGCTGTATAGCACTAAAACATAGAAAGCTAAACTTCTATACAGGAAATACACATTAAAGGGGATGCACACCTTGAATGGTTTCTTATGTAGAATATTAACTTTGTAAACTTATCATCTCCCCTAAGTTGAAGTGCTGCAAACACCTCGCACAGAAGTATAGGCTGCTCCTGGTGAAGGCACCCAAAGCTGAAGGCACCCAAAATATAAAATATTTCAAACTGGTACTCAAAAATAGTTTAGATAGTAAACAGATCTTACCTGAAAGGTGGTGGTTCACATGAAATAAGAAAAAAACCTTTTTACTTAATTTGCTCTTAGGACCACGTGTTTCGCAGTATAAACAGCTTCATCAGGTCATCAATCATGCCGGGATAGGAGGGGTTGTGGTGCCAGCTATTTACAGTTTTACAATAGTGATCCTACAGACACAACCGGTTCTAGACTTTTTGCTGCCTGAGGCAAACTTGTGAGGATGCGCCCCCCATCCCCTCCCCCGAACTGGAATGATGGCACAGCACCCAACAATTTGCACCGCATGTTATAGCTGTGGTGAGGCCCCTAAAAAACACCCTCAGTATAGGTAGGTAGCCAGTTATAGGTGCCCCAGTGTTGGGAGCTAGGTACAGTTGCCCCATTATAGGTTGGCAGGCACTCTGTTTCTGCCTGGTGCTGCCCCCAGACTTCTGCCGCTTAAGGAAGTTGCCTCACTTGGCATCATGGGGGGACCGGGCCTGCCTGCAAAGGGAACTCATCACACAAGGTCATGTGGAGACCTACTTTTTTAAGCTGTGACAGCAACAATTTATACAAAGGGTGAGTGGGAACATTACTTCCCCACATGTCCGAACAAGTGGCTGCCTCCTGGGGAAGCCCACATGGTGAGTATACCATTTCAGCTACTGTCACAATACCGATTTTCTGTCAACCCCTTCAGATCAAAGTGTTGGACTAAGTCCTACAATCTGATCGCGCTACTGCGCTACGTAACATAAATATTAAATCAGCGCACTTGGGCTTGCTGTAGATGCGACATTTGTATCCCCCTCCAGCACAACGTAGTAAAGAGTTTACGCTGGGGTGCATTGAAGGGGGTGGAGCAACAGCACGTGAGCTGGCGCCGCCCTCTTCTCCTGATGCTTGCCCGCCTCCTTGCTCAAGAGCAAGCAGTACAGACTGTCCGGATCACTACCGCCACCGCGATTTTTTTACGATCATTCACGTCCCCCCAGCCAGCACACTGGAAAGAAATAAGTGGGTGATCGCGAAAAGAGGTTGGAAAGGGTTAAATCACACCTATTTACAAGAGCAGAGAGTCAGAGGGCCGCGATGTGCCAGAACACTTGCTAATGAATCCCCCAGACAGAACGCAGTATCTGTGTCACACAACCCATCTGTGCTGTGCTGTCACGTTATAAGTCAGGGCGGGCAGTCACGCTTCTGGGAATACAGTATCTAGGATGCTTATTACATAACATAACTATAGGAATGTGGCTGTGGGGGTGAAGCAGGTAGCATAGTAGCCCTAGTGCTCCTGTATGTTATCCAGTGTCCCTCTCCAGCCATACCCTGTGATTCTGTATTGTGTGAGCCCTGTGCTCCCATCTCTTCTGTGTGTACCCTCATGGTCACCCGCCAAAAGGGACCTAATGCTTCAGTGTGGTCTGTGCCTATTGTACTCCTACCCTCTGTACCAACTGTGACCTTCATCCACTTGGACTGGACCCATAGTTTCCTGCCCATGAACCTCGAATCAGGTCATTTTGGCGCTCAGCACCGAAGCTGGCCGCAGTCATAGTAGCAATGTCATGCTGCGCGGGGCGTGTAACAGTATTTTGGGAATCTGCAATCGCCAGACCCCAAATTACATCTCCCTCCAGGTTGAGACATTTTGCTCAATCTGCGCCCAATTCACTGGTATCAGTGCAACGTCCACACTCTGTTCCCATTTGCCAATAAACAGTTCTTCCCCCCTGCGCTTAAAGGGAACCTGAAGTGAAAATAAACTTATGAGATAATGATTTGTATGTGTAGTACAGCTAAGAAATAAAACATTAGGAGCACAGATTTGAGTCTCATATGGATTCCAGTACAGGAAAAGTTTGGAAACTTCAGTTGTTATCTAGGCAAAAGTGCTTCTCTGAGCTCTGTGACTTTGTAAAGTCATGGACAACACTGTATTTTGAAGCACTTATCTCTGTCTCCCATTGTTTCTTCTTTGTTTAAGGTTTTTCTGCAGAGAAAAGTTCAAAGGATCATTAGCCTGCTCTGTGAAATTCTTTAAAATGCTGAGTGTATTGTGGAAACTGCAATTATTAGAGCATGATGCAATGTTATACAAAAAGCTACATACTGTACCTGAAAATATGACATTATTTTCTTCGCAACGAATGTTCTATTAATTATATTACACAACCAATTCATTATATCATGATTTTTTTTTCTATCAATTCAGTGTCACTTTAATGCTTCTATACCCTCTCTAACTAGTGGCCGCCTCCTCCATATCAGATTTACATATTTTCTGCCCTTAGGTCAACGTTTATATTGTTATCTATCCATGAACAGTGCCCCTCCCACTCCATGTCCAGCCCCCTCTTCCATGTATAACATCTATGTACAGCACTCCCTCGCTCTCATGTGCAGCTTCTTGGGTATCATTTATGCTCTTCTATATGTTTGTTCCCATTTTCAGCCTCCCTTTACAATTTCCAGGCTTCTCTTCCATATTTTGCAACCCCTTTTCATGTGCAGCCACTCCCCCTTGGGCAGGAACCGCCTAGGGCCATAGCCTTTGTGGCCAATACAGAAATCCAGCCCGCCTCTGTACCCAGAGAACTACATCCTCACTAACAAGAGGTGAGCAGTAGCACACATTTTGCAGAGGCTGGCAGGCAACTAAACCATGCGGGGCTCATGTCTGGCACCAATATAAACTTCAGATTGGTATCAAAGATGATCTAAAACACTGTATAGGCAGAACAGATCAAAAACAAGAGGAGCATTTGGCAGTAGGAAATGTATCAAAGCTGGACAACCCCCCCTCCAGAAATTAGTGTCAGCAGTCACTCACCGCAAGCTCCCTCGAGTTCCAGCAGTGCTCGGTGCCAGTCACCATGACAACAACAAAGCTGAGCTGAGAATCAGAGATCCCTGCTGATGTAAACACGGCAATCAGCAGCTGGATCAAATGGAACCAATGCATAAGGGATGGGAGGGAGGAACTCGCTACAGGCATCCATCAACAGCGAGAGCCTCTTCTCCCGGGGCAGGCTATCTAGCACAGCTACAACCTGCAGCCCCGGAAAGCACCATCCCACTGCTGTCTTAGCTCAGCTGAGTATGTGTGGACTCTATTATGGAGGAGGTGAGGGGGGAGAAAGAGGCAGGTGACATAGGAAGTACCTGTAACAAGGCAGCAGCAGTATGAAGCATACTTAAAGGGACACTTAAAACAAACCTGAACTGAAAATGAAAAGTCAAAATAACCATACACAGGTCATACTTACCTCCCATGTAGCCTACTCCTCAATCTCTTTCTCCTCTCCTGCGTCCTGTTTGTCCACTGTGATCATTGGAATTCTCCATTCTCCATTTTAAAAATGGCCATTACCCTATAACAGCTTCCTGGTCAGCACACTGTTAAACTGTAATATTGCCTACTTGAGCAATAGGGAAACATGGACATCACCTCACACATCAGTTGTCCTTTCAGTTATAACTGACAGCAACTGATATATAACTGACAGCAACTGATATATTTCATTTCTGACAAAATATTGTCAGAACTGGAAGGAATCCTAGTCAAAAGAAAATGGTGAGCTTCTGAGAGGTACAGAGGGCGAGGAAAGTATGCAATATTCGTTTGCAGGTACATCGTGTGTTTATTTTAAATAATTTTACTCGGTTCAGGTTCCCTTTAAGACAATCTGCAAAAATGATTTTAACTTACCTGGGAGATTCTTGCTTCTGGAGTCCTCCTGTGTCCATGACGTTGGTCCAAGTCCCTCCGGCCAGAAGCGGCAACCCCCTGCAAAACTGGCGAGTCGCTGCCAGTCAGCGGCTACTGTGCATGTGATCGTGCTCCCGTAGCTGGGAGTGCTCTGAGCATGCGCAGTAGTGATTTTCGTATACTGCGCATGCTCAGAACTCTCCCGACCACGGGAGCGCGATGAGAAGGCGTGTGGCTGGCCAGCTTAATTAACAGGAGTCGCCACTGCAGACTGGAGGGGCTTGGACTGGCCTCGTGGGCACGGGAGGACTCCAGGGCACTGCAAGAGCCTCCTGGTAAGTTCAAATAATTTTTGCAAAATGACTTAAAGAGGAACTGTAGCGACAAAACGGCCCCTGGGGGGTACTCACCTCGGGTGGGGGAAGCCTCAGGATCCTAATGAGGCTTCCCACGCCGTCCTGCATCCCTCGGGGGTCTCGCTGTAGCCCTCCGTACAGCCGTGACGCAAGGGCTGCGGCGAGACCCCCGTGGGACAGAGGACGGCGTGGGAAGCCTCATTAGGATCCGGAGGCTTCCCCCACCCGAGGTGAGTACCCCCCAGGGGAGGTTTTTGTTGTTATAGAGTCTCTTTAAGATTTCCTTTAAGTTCCTGCAGAGATACATGCAGTACGTGTAACAAGGTAGCAGCAGGGTCTGTTTACAAAGGCTGCTAACCCTGACAGGTGCACTTTAATTCTGCAGCCACTCTGACCATCCCAGCCCATTAATTTCACTCTTAATCTCATTTGTAATCAGCAGCGGCGCACTGACATACCGCGCCATTACCAAACAGCTGACAGTGCAGAAGATTCCCAGCAGAAGAGGCCCATTAGCTGCACAGCAAAGGGAGATCATTCATTATTCATCGTTTGCCCTGAAAACAGGAGAGCGTTTGTTGTAAACTACTAACACTATTGATCAGTGAATACAAAATGTATTAAAGCACAACTCCGGGTTCAGATCGAACAGTATTACCTAATAGCTTATAACAGGACTTCCTGTGAAACAAACAGATGGAGAAGAGTGTTCTGTACACACAGATAGGCACCCAGTATAACATTTTATAACTCTTTATTGAAGAAAGACATGCAGAGATAAAACATACACCACCATCAGGAAATGCTGCTTACTTAGAACAGAGAGGGACACAGAGTGAATACAGGAAATAACAAAACTATAGAGATCTTACAGACAGTGCCATCTTGTGGTTGTGTAACTATACTGCAGTTTAGGTAATCATCCTGTTGATACTACCGACACAAACATGGACTATGCAGCTAAAACACATCTCATTGGAAAGTCTGAGTGCTCTATCTACAGTATATGGCACCTCCCGATCCACCAATTAGTAAGTTAGGCCTGACCAGGCAACAGGCTAGGACAGGGCCGTGCAGAGGGTCCCTAAGTGGGGGATGCTCAAATTTAAAAAAGGGGCCTCACCCCCCCCCCCAAAAAAAAAAAATGCACAGTAGTACTAACAAGTGGTGGGGTACCTTCCACCCATCCCCCTTGCCATGCAGTGGCATGTGACCTTCAGCCTCCCCCCCACGGCTCTCCTGTCCCAAACCACACCCCCGAGCCCCTTCGCTAGACACACTTTCAGTCACAGAAGTGCTGGCTGCATTTAATGGTGTGGAGTCAGTCGGACCTGTCACCAGTGGCCGCACGGTCCCCCCTCCACAGCTGCAAGGATGATTACACTAGGAATCCTGTATAGGACCTCTTTCTCCAAAGTGTGCCAGATGGGGAGGAGCTTCCTGAGGGTGGTGGGTGGAGCTTATCATGGCCAGGGGTGGGGCTTATTTTTCACAGCCAAAGGGGCCTTTTTATGAGTTTTTGCTTGGGCACCCAGAGTCCCCCCTTCCCCCCTGCATGTGTCTGGGCTAGGATAGAAGGTCACCATCGTGACATTGGCTGCCTGAAGGGGAGAGGATTGGCAGTTCTAGCACATGTTAGGCCCTTGTTGGGCAGAAATTAAAACTTTGGGATCAACTTGCAGGAAGTCAGGAGATTGGTATTGGGAGGTAGAATGGGAGAGGTTACTCACTTTATACAGCAAAATCCCTGTTAAATGGAACTCAGGCAACTGGAAGTCTCAACTAACTGGCACGCCTGAGGGGATAACGGGAACAGTGCTTTTGAGGGGGGGGGGTGGAGTTGCAACTCATAAAATACTCACCAAGGCTCCGGGTGGCGCAAAGCAACTGCTAGGAGCTACGGGTGGAGCGGGGGGGGGGGGGGAGGATTAGAAGGCGGTGCCAAGAGGCTCAGTAAGTATTTTAAGCTGCATGGGGAGGGAGGGGACTTTTTCGGCTTGCTCAAACAACCAGAAAGTACATGCATCCGGCATCAGGTGAACCCAGCTAGTGCCATATACCTGGGGTTTTGCTATATAGGGGCGGAGATGTTGCGTGGTTTTTACAACCCTCTTTAGTGGAATACGTTCTTTCCTGTAAGCTAGGGTTATTTATTTTATGGCAATGTAATCTTTTCTAGGTTTAGTTGTGTGTGTGTGGGACTGCAGCTGGGGGGGGGTCTTCAGGGGAGGTAGTTGGCAATGTTCAAGTTGTGGGTCGAGCAGACTTGCCTATGTTGCAATCCACCTGTAGATACTTCAAGTTTTCTGGTGGGAACGTTTACCCGGTGATAGCGCAGAGATGTCCCTAAGAAGGCGTTGCTTCTAGGGCTGGTTACTGGCTGTGTTTTGTGGTGTTTGGGGATCCCACAGACCTGCCTCTCTAATGTTTTCAGTCCTGTTTTCGGTGTAATTCTCCTTTTGTTTTAATGTTTGTTAATGAATGGGCTGCTTTGGCCTACTTGGATCCAACTATTGCAGTTCGCATATTATTTCCAGGCTATGATGCACATGGGGGGTTCTTAAGAAAATTTGAGTAAATTTGGTGGTAGTCTAGGTCTTCATGGGGCGGGAGGATTCCTATTGAACGCTTTCAAACCAATAAGGAGCCCCGGCAGTATACTTCTACCGGGGCCCCCATTGGTTTTGTGGCACATGTATCTTCTGCAGCACTGTACAGAGTACATAGTCATGTCATTGGCTGTACTCGGAGGAGCTCACAATCTAATCCTACCATAGTCATAGTCTAATGTCCTACCATAGTATTATTATGTATTTATATAGCACTGACATCTTCTGCAGCACTTTACTACAGAGTACACAGTCATGTCACTGACTGTCCTCAGAGGAGCTCACAATCTAACCCCTACCATAGTCATAGTCTAATGTTCAAAAATATTATTATTATTTATTCATATAGCACTGACATCTTCTGCAGCACTTTACTACAGAGTACACAGTTATGTCACTGACTGTCCTCAGAGGAGCTCACAATCTAATCCTACCATAGTCATAGTGTAATGCCCTACCATATTATTATGTATTTATATAGCATTGACACCTTCTGCAGCACTTTACAGAATACATAGTCATGTCACTGTCTGTCCTTAGGAAAGCTCACAATTAATGATGTATTATAGTATAAATTCAATTTTGGGAAACCCAAATTAACAGTGTAGGCCAATGGAAGACACAAATGGTCATCTGATAAATCACATGCCTTTCCATGAATTGTCCTTGCGGAAAGAGTGTATCATCTCTTTTTATAGGTCTGCATCCAGTTTTTGTCCACACAGAGAAACTCAGAACTCCACATGTATCCCACATAACATGACATCACAACACAGAGTTACACTGACAACCAATGACAACAGGTGGAAAGGTAGAAAAGAGTTGACTTACACTGTGTCTTACCGTGTTCTCATGGAAAGGGGTGTAGCTGACGTAGGGGATGGTGTCCAAGGTGTCTGTGTTCACGATGATTGGGGCAGGACTGGCCTAAAAACAAAACAAGTGTAATGTATTTACAAAAAAAGCTTCAACCACATTGTAATCAAGATTCTATAAAACAGACACAGTGATATAAAATTCCACTTTTGTTGAAGGAGAAAAAAAACAGTTCTATCCTAGTTGAAAAAATAATTTCACTGTGTTTCCAAACATCAACCACTGCAAAGAGTTGCTAACTGTACTAAACGGGAGTGTCAGCCTGCACTTGATCAGTAATGATAGTCAATCTTTCATACAAACTTAATGCAATAGTATTGTGTACTAGCTGATTGCCCGGCGTTGCCCGCGTATGTATTTGGCTGGTGTTGGCTCTGCATACTTTTCTAACCCTAACACACAATTACTTAATGACCACGTTTGTGAGCTTTGCTGTCTTTGGTATCAATAATTTGCATTGAAATGAAAAAATCAGATTGGCTGTTTGTGGCTCCACACCCTTTTCTGAATTTGAACCCAAGTCACCCAATAACCAACTGTACCAGGTTTGAGGCCTGTGCCATTACCAGTTTAAGAATGGTAGCAATTAAATATTCCCCTTGAAAAGCAATAGGTGGAGCCTAATTTTGTAGGCTCCACCCACTTTTCTGAATATTAATCCCAGTCACCCAGTGACCAACTGTGCAAAGTTTAAAAACCCTGCCATTAACAATGTAAGAATGGCTGCAGTTTACATTTTCCCAGTGAAATTTGTATTTGCCTCCACCCACTGATGATCCGGCGTTGCCCGGGTATGTATTTGACTGGTGTGGGCTCCGCCCACTTTCTAACCCTAATGCACAAACACTCAATGACTAAGTTTGTGAGATTTGGGGTCCTTGGCATCAATAATTTGTATATTCCCATAGAAATTAAACAAATCAGATAGGCCGTTTGTGGCTCCGCCCCTCTCCAGCATTTGAACCCCAGTCACCCAATGACCAACTGTAGCAAGTTTGAGGCATCTGCTATTAACAGTGTAAAAATGGCAGCAATTTAAATATTCCACTTAAAAATCAACAGGTGAATTTTGATTGGCTATTATAGGCTCCACCCACTTCCCTGAATATTAATCTCAGTCACTCAGTAACCATCTGGGCAAAGTTTGTGAACCCTGCCATAAACAGTGTAAGAAGGGCTGCAGTTTACACTTTCCCAGTGAAATTTGTTTTTGGCTCCGCCCACTTTTTGTAACCTGGACACAAAGTCACTACTCAATGACCAAGTTTGTGAGCTCTGGGGTCCTTGGCATCAATAATTTGTATTTTCCCATGAAATGAAACAAATCTGATTCACCGTTTGTTACTCTGTCCCCTTTTCTGAATTTGAACCCCAGTGACCCAATGACCAACTGTACCAGGTTTGAGGCTTGTGCCATAAGTGCAAGAATGGCAGCAATTTTAATATTCTCCTTGAAAAGTGACATGTGATTTTTGATTGCCATTTTTAGGCTCCTCCCACCTTTCTGAATATTAATCCCAGTCACCCAGTAACCAGCTACGCTAAGTTTAAGAACCCTGCCATTAACAGTGAAGAAGGGCTGC
>NC_090647.1:41964952-42067452 GCF_040937935.1 Hyperolius riggenbachi | reverse complement strand
AGAAGCCAATTAGCATTTTATGAATGTATAAAACATAACAGCCACCAATTATATCTCTTCTCTTTTCTATTTAGCAACAACAGTAATTATACCAAAGCCATCGGCTTGTATTTTTATTTGCAGGAACTTTTTCGGAATCTTGGTAAGGTGCTATAAAAGTTTCATGGAAGTGAAACCGCACCGTGCATTTTATCTGTTCTGTGCTTTAATTACTGGAAGAGTTAAAGAGGAACTGTGTAGAGAAAATAACATAATGACTAGCATTGCTTATTTTTTTACTTTGTTTTTGGATAGAGTTAGGCCTCGTTCACACTAGCTACATTTTTGCGCGCTTTTCGGAGTGCATTGCGCTGTGTTTTCTGCAAGGTATTGATATTTTGTTGTGTATGGTTCACATCTATGCTGCGCTAAGCTGCGTTACAAATATGTAGTGTTGCATGCATTTCTGTGCGTTGAGCTGTAAAGTGCACACCAATGCAAGTGACTGGGTGCGCTTTTTAAAGGGAACCAGAGACGAAGCACCTTCATGTATTTTACCACATATATCAGTTTGAACATTAGAGAAAACACCTACTATGCTGTCTGTTTCATTCTGCACTGCACAGCTTGCTTCTAATGAGCCTTGATAAAATCCCTGACTGAGCAATCAGTCTGACCTTTTCTCAGGAATATTTATAGCTCAGTCTGTGTTCTCTCATGTCTTTTCAAGCCCAAGCCTGCCCCCTGCTGGCTCTGCTCAAGATTCATTATAGATGAGTCATTATAGCAAAGCCAGACTGAATGTTCAGTCAGGGATTTTATCAGGTCTGATAAGAAACAAGCTGTGCAGTGCAGAATGAAACAGAAAGCACGGTAGGCGTTTTCTCTAATGTTCCCACTGATCTATATGGTATAATATATGAGGGTGCTTCGTCTCTGGTTCACTTTAAGTGCATTGAAATGCATAGAAATGCAAGTGTTTTTACCCCTAAATATAAAAAAAATAATTTTAATTTGAAAACAAATCTTTATTGACAACTGATACTGCTACAGTAAGCAAAACATGCTTTAAAAAAAGTGCACCGCAACACACTGACACGCGCACTAAATTTTTTATATTTTTTATCATGCGCTTTTACACGTTTCTTAACGCACCCAATCTGAACGAGACCTAAGGGCCCGTTCACCCTTCGATAAAAAAATGCTGCAATATATGGAACGCAAAGCAATACAAAAATAGACAGTGAACGCAGTTATTAATAGGATGCGTTTACACTTTCCATCAGAACTCGAATGCAATGCGTACACACAAACACCACAAACCGTATTTAATGGAAGCCTATGGGGACAAACTGAAGACAACCTCTCAATTCCTGAATCAGAACACAGACAGTTAAGATTTTCTAGGGGGGGGGGGGGGGGGGGGTATTTCTGAAAGGTTTCTCTCAGCCACACACAATATAATATGGTAGGACATTAGACTATAACTATGGTAAGATTAGAGTGTGAGGTCGTCTGAGGACAGTCAGTGACATGACTATGTAGTCTGTAATGTGTTGCAGAAGATGTCAGTGCTATGTAAATACATAATAATAATATGGTAGGACATTACACTAGGACTATGATAGGGACTAGATAAGGCAGGAGTGAGGCACTTGCAGAGAGGAGTGAGCCACATTTCCATCATCAGGCGCCTGTAGGCACTTGCCTACAGTGCCTTATGGTAAATCCGGCCCTGTCCATGACTATGTACTGATATTTTACCATAGGTAAACGTAACCCTACTCACACACAGAACCCTCCTCCAGACGCCTTACCCTAATGGTCTGCCCTGCACAAACACCCTACCTGACGCCGAACCCTAACCATCACCCACACAAACACCCTACCTGACGCCTAACCCTAACCACCACCCACACAAACACCCTACCTGACGCCGAACCCTAACCACCACCCACACAAACACCCTACCTGATGCCTAACCCTAACACCACCCACACACACACCCTACCTGACGCCGAACCCTAACCACCATCCACACAAACACCCTACCTGACGCCTAACCCTAACACCACCCACACAAACACCCTACCTGACGCCGAACCCTAACCTCCATCCACACAAACACCCTACCTGATGCCTAACCCTAACCACCACCCACACAAACACCCTACCTGACGCCTAACCCTAACCACCACCCACACAAACACCCTACCTGACGCCGAACCCTAACACCACCCACACAAACACCCTACCTGACGCCTAACCCTAACCACCACCCACACAAACACCCTACCTGACGCCTAACCCTAACCACCATCCACACAAACACCCTACCTGACGCCTAACCCTAACCACCACCCACACAAACACCCTACCTGACGCCTAACCCTAACACCACCCACACAAACACCCTACCTGACGCCTAACCCTAACACCACCCACACAAACACCCTACCTGACGCCTAACCCTAACCACCACCCACACAAACACCCTACCTGACGCCTAACCCTAACCACCACCCACACAAACACCCTACCTGACGCCGAACCCTAACCACCACCCACACAAACACCCTACCTGACGCCTAACCCTAACACCACCCACACAAACACCATATCTGACGCCGAACCCTAACCACCACCCACACAAACACCCTACCTGATGCCTAACCCTAACCACCATCCACACAAACACCCTACCTGACGCCTAACCCTAACACCACCCACACAAACACCCTACCTGACGCCTAACCCTAACACCACCCACACAAACACCCTACCTGGCGCCTAACACCACCCACACAAACACCCTATCTGACGCCTAACCCTAACCACCACCCACACAAACACCCTACCTGACGCCTAACCCTAACCACCATCCACACAAACACCCTACCTGACGCCTAACCCTAACACCACCCACACAAACACCCAACCTGACACCTAACCCTAACCACCACCCACACAAACACCCTACCTGACGCCTAACCCTAACACCACCCACACAAACACCCTACCTGACACCTAACCCTAACACCACCCACACAAACACCCTACCTGACGCCTAACCCTAACACCACCCACACAAACACCCTACCTGACGCCTAACCCTAACACCACCCACACAAACACCCTACCTGACGCCTAACCCTAACACCACCCACACAAACACCCTACCTGACGCCTAACCCTAACCACCACCCACACAAACACCCTACCTGACGCCTAACCCTAACCACCATCCACACAAACACCCTACCTGACGCCTAACCCTAACACCACCCACACAAACACCCTACCTGACGCCTAACCCTAACACCACCCACACAAACACCCTACCTGACGCCTAACCCTAACCACCACCCACACAAACACCCTACCTGTTTAAACAGGAAGTAGTGTGAAGCGCTTAGAGATCGGAGCCTCTGGCGGTGGATAGAGGTATGTGTCCTGCCAGTGATAGATGCAAGAGGGCAGTGCTGAGAGGAGAGCCCGAGGTGAGGGAGGGGGGACTGTCCCCCCTCCCCGCCAATGTGTGGCTAAGCTTTCCCCTCATGCTGCGACCCCTCCTGACCCCCAAAACGGCCCTGAGCGGGCACCCGGGGTGACATCCAAATTCTTGCAGGGGGGCCCGTTGACTTCTAGTTACACCTCTGATTACAGTATTTACTTTAGCCTGCTTTAGAATCCTGGCAGGCAACCTCAGTATGGTATACAGTAATACTGTGCGCCTACTGAAAGAAAACTAGCAGCACTGTGTGGTTATCTGTAAACGATGTCCTTTGAAACTAGACATACAGTATAATTTCACGTAAAAAGAAAAACAAAGCTATGTGGAGTTACCGGCGCCAATGACAATTAATCTTAACAAGAATCTTTTTGATTGATTGCGATTTGCACAGCTTCATCAAATAAACCCTAAATAGATTTGCTATTTTTAGATTGGCTCGCCAGAATCTTACACATTCAGAGCGGCTTTGCATTGCAGAAGTGCTTCCTTAATGTACACCTGAACTGAGAGTGATATGGAGGCTGCCATGTTTATTTCCATTTAAACAATACCAGTTACTTGGCTGTCCTGCTGATCTTCTGGCTGCAACAGCGCATGAATCCTACCAGGAACAAGCTAATCCAGCTAGACTTCAGTCAGAGCACCTGGGCTCATATTCAATTCACTTTTTCATCTACATTTTCCCCTAGGAGATATTTTTTTCATCTTCTGTTTAAAGCAAGCCTGACCACAGAACTTCCTCTCTGCTCTAAAAAATAAGCAGCAGCATAATAACCTTTAGAGATTAAACATTCCTTTGTTACAGCTGATACAGACACTGCAATAAATCTGCAGTGTGCCTACTTCCTGCTTTCATGGAAGCAGACATAGAGTTAAAATCCTGTGTTTACAAATTAGCTGTTCTGCCGAGGTAACCAGCTGACACAGCTAGGAGATCAAATTACACTTGTGATTAGTCACAGATGAGGGGGGGATTAGACAGGCTAAACTCTCTAAATACACACAGGGTGCATTTCTTTCTGCTTTACTTCTGTCCTGTGCAAGAGTTCAGGTTCACTTTAAAATAACTTTTCAGCAGTCTGCAACTGAAAAAAGTACTAAAAAGTAGATAAAATGAGCTGTCAAAATTATTATGAGCATTTTCTTGCTTGCTGGTGGCTCAAACAAACCAATTTATTGATACAGTGTAAAAAAATCACCTAGGAAAAAACTTGAGAGATTAAGTGAATTGAATAGGAAACCTGATCTGCATGCTTGTTCAGGTTTTATTGCTAAAAGCATTAGATGCAGAGGATCAGCAGGACAGCCAGGCAATGTGCATTGTTTAAAGGGAAATTGAAGTAAGAGGTATACGGAGGCTGCCATATTTATTTCCTTTTGATAAATACCAGTTGCCTGGCAGCCCTGCTGGTCTATTTCTCTGCAGTAGTATCTGAATAACACCAGAAACAAGCATGCAGCTAGTCTTGTCAGTTCTGATAATAATGTCAGAAACATCTGATTTGCATGCTTGTTCAGGGTTCCAAGTATTAGGAGAGGATCAGCAGGGCTGCCAGGCAACTGGTTGCTTCAGTTGTCCTTTAAACAAGGCACATTGCCTAGTTATACTGCTGATCTCTTTTGCTGCAGTAGTGTCTAAATCGCACACCTGAAACAAGCATGCATCTACACCAGCCAGTTATTTGTCATAGAGATCTGATCTGCTGCATGCTTGTTCAGGGTGTATGGCTAAAGGTATTAGAGGCAGAGAATGGCTAATAGTATAAGAGGCAGGGGATCAGTAGGAGGCCCTGGTAACTGGCATTGCTTGGATTGAAAAAAATATGGCAGCCACCACATCCCTCTCACTTCAGTTGTCCTTTTTAAAGGAAATAAATATGGCAGCCTCCATATGCCTCTCACTTCAGGTGTCCTTTAAGTCTCTGTAATGTAAAAAAAGGTTACCTGGAATGGACTGAGCCACTCTGGAGCGCAGCTGCATTCTGCACAGCACTGCCTGCCCGGTCCTGCCACCTTCTCCATCGTCCGGACGGGACTGTTCTGTGCGCCGCCCCAGCGACCCGAAAACTTCATCCTACTATAAGGCGACCCCGTGGCCAAGGGAATGGCAAAAGTTTGAGCGCTGTAATTAAGTCCGGTGGGCGGCTTTTGCCAGCCGCAAGCGCAGTGGGGATCGCACATAATTGCAGAGGAAGTTGAACCAAGATCGATGTGTCTTCTCCCGAGCCCCGGCAGTAATGGGTTCCCTTAAGAAAGAGAAGCTTTGTGTATGATGGACTTCAGTGCCTTCTGCCAGCAATTACTCCCTAAATGAAGTGTCCTGCTTCCTTGTACAGCTGCTCTCCACAGGGACAGCATAGCAGAGAGACAGAGAGAGGACAGGCACAGCAGTACGAGTCAGGCTTGCAGCCCTTTGTCAATACACGAGTCAACCCACGGACCAAGATGACAGCGTCCCTTGCTTCAGGCAAAAGCAATCAATGCTCGGCGCAGCTGGGATACCAGACTGTGAGGTCTCCGCGAAGTGCGCCTGCCAAGCTGCTCGATCGCGGCAGCGAGGGGAACTTCACTGCGTAACCTTTCGCAATCCACGGTTCCCAAAAACGAGACCCCGGCACAACCGCCCCCAGATCCAGCGAAGAGCAGCCCCCGATGAGCTTATGCAAAAAGAAGATTCATTTCTGAAGGCTACGGAAAACATTTGTGGTCGGCGGGGGAGCGTAAAGATCACGTAGCCATGTGCTGCTTGCGAGCGGAATGACTGCCATTCCCATGTCACAACGCATTTGTCACTAAAAATCACTGGACGCTAATTTAATCTGTGTAATAAGGGGAGAGCCGTACGGGCTGCAAAGAGCCGGAACACCCAATCTGCGCCGGCTACATAACTGGGGCAGCCAAGTATACAGAACAACAAAATTCACCATGACTGGGCCCGTTTAAAGGGGGAGTCCGCTTTTTTTTTCTTTTTTTAAACAACTCACTGCTTTCAGTTTGGTGTTTTATATATATTTCTGAGGAATCACGGCAAGCAGGACTTTTTTGGCCAATTTGGCACCCCAGGCTAGGCACCTTTGGTCTACCTACCCCTATCTCATGAATAGGAAGATCATAACCTACATCAATTAGTTTTGTGGGCACCAATAAGAAATTGATAGTTTACATAGAAATAATGTTGTTAAGTGTGTAAAGGATACAGAAATTGTTCTGAGACCGGCGAGAGACCTGTCAGATATCACTGCTACTGATCGCGTCCAGGCAGTGCTGGATTTACCATAAGGCACTGTAGGCACTGGCCTACAGGTGCCTGATGATGGAAAGGCGGCTCACTCTCCTCCTTGAGTGTCTCCCTTCTTCCTGTCCCAAGTGGAACATAAATGAGAGGTTACTCCCCCAGGTCTCAGCATTCCACTGACAAAATCTCCCTTCAGTCCGGGGCACCTCTAGCTACCTAATACCTGGGGGCACCTCTAGCTACCTAATACCTGGGGGCACCTCTAGCTACCTAATACCTGGGAGCACCTCTAGCTAGCTACCTAATACCTGGGGGCACCTCTAGCTACCTAATACCTGGGGGCACCTCTAGCTACCTAATATCTGGGCCACCTCTAGCTACCTAATGCCTGGGGGCACCTCTAGCTACCTAATACCTGGGAGCACCTCTAGCTAGCTACCTAATACCTGGGGGCACCTCTAGCTACCTAATACCTGGGAGCACCTCTAGCTAGCTACCTAATACCTGGGGGCACCTCTAGCTACCTAATACCTGGGGGCACCTCTAGCTACCTAATATCTGGGCCACCTCTAGCTACCTAATGCCTGGGGGCACCTCTAGCTACCTAATACCTGGGGGCACCTCTAGCTACCTAATACCTGGGGGCACCTCTAGCTACCAAATATCTGGGCCACCTCTAGCTACCTAATGCCTGGGGGCACCTCTAGCTACCTAATACCTGGGAGCACCTCTAGCTAGCTACCTAATACCTGGGGGCACCTCTAGCTACCTAATACCTGGGGGCACCTCTAGCTACCTAATATCTGGGCCACCTCTAGCTACCTAATGCCTGGGGGCACCTCTAGCTACCTAATACCTGGGGGCACCTCTAGCTACCTAATATCTGGGCCACCTCTAGCTACCTAATACCTGGGCCACCTCTAGCTACTTAGTATAAGGTAGCCAAAGGTACACTAAGTATAAGGGGACACCTGCGGCTACCTACACCAGGCAGGGAAAGTAAGGGAGAAGTGACAGCAGGGTGTAATGAGTGGTGGGGAAGCGGCGATCGCGGAGAGCAGCGTGACCGCCGCCGCCATCCCCGCCGCTCAGCTGGGTCGCACGCCATGCACGGGGCTCTCGTCAGCACACAGGATCAGAGCTACGCGTGCGCCCAGCGGCGGGACATTTATGCTTCCCGAAGGCGTGTCAGCTGACCTGGGGTCGGCTGACTTCACGGGGAGTGCTTCTCGCCGCTGATTGGTCTGGCTAGTTGGGCAGGGCTCGGGGAGTCCCTGGCAGCATAAAGCAGAGAGCTGTCAGTTGCTCTTTGTCTGCTGTTGCGAATACTCTGTGTTAGCGCTCAGACCTTAGATAGATCCGGTGTGCTTTGATCCGGGAGGAAACCGCGGATTTCACACAGTAATAGGATTGTTTGATAGCCATACTTATAATTGAATATTATATTATCTGTTATGACTCTTGCTCGTTCTGACTATTCTTACTCTCAGTGATTCTGTACTTCTGCCCATCTGATCTTGTTGCCGACTCAGCCTGTTATAACCTTCTTGCCTTTGCCTTCTGACTTTGTACCGTTTCTGCCAGCCTGTTGCCAACTGTTAGTCTGACCTCTCTACTCTCACCAGAGGGCCCTAGTCTCTGGTGAGGGGTCTGGTACTGTTAGTGCCCACCAGCTCCTCTGGTGTGGCATAGCTAAACCTATCAGTACTACTGTTGCACCAAGCACTATACCTTACCTATCACTCATTGCTATTGGTTGTCACATCAGCTCTTATATACCAGTATTATAGGTGATTCTGCAGATCACCATATAATCAGGTATATATCTGCATTATAGGTGATACTGCAGATCACCTAATAATCAGAATTCGGTTAATTGCTGACACCAATAGTTACACAGGGCGAGCCAGCACACTTGCAGTGCGGTTCATCGGGGGTTTGTAGGTTCATGGAGGACAAAATGTAAGGTGCCTGGACATCTGTGCCTATAGGCTCCTGCATTGCAAATCCGGGCCTGAGTGCAGTGATTGGACCAATGACGGTGCAGTGGTACCGTCCATGATACCATCAACACCAGTTACCAAAAGAAGCAGTGGGGGGCTGTGTTTGCGAATCAGGACTCTTTGTTGCCTGCTGCAAAGCCGCATAGCACCAAAGCTTGGCGCAGCTATAGCAGTAATGCCATAGTCTGCGCTCCGCGCACGGGTAATTCAGGGATCTGGTGAATGCCAGATCCCTAATTACTTCTCCCTCCGAGTTGCAAAGTTGGAGTAGTATTTAAACCACCCTCTCCCCCCAATTTGTGCAGCAGCAAAGAAAAGCCATCTTTTGGCTCACCCTGCGCCAAAAATCCCCACCACCAAAATACAATGTGCGATGTGATTGGGCGATCTGGTGCCAGCAACCCTGCCTGATTGATTGCGTGCCAAAGCTTCCCCTCTGACTGGCCATGGTGATCTCTCGCGGTGATGGGGGTTTACCATGGCATGCCCCGTGATATCATAGGGAAGGGCGGCAGGTGCCACTGGTTGAATGAGGACGTGGTTTTCGGGACGTGTTAATGAAGAGGGTAGTGTGTGTGCCAGGAATGAGGCGGGAGACTGGAGAGGAGGCAGGCACCAGGTGTCCAAACTGCTTGTCCAAACCCTGCCCCCCTAGATTTTGCCGCCAGAATGTGATTCACGTGGCTTAATGGTAGGTCCGCCCCTGACCATATACATCTCACTGGCCAAAACTGAACCCATTTCACAAACCTTTCCAATAACGTTTCTCAGGCCCAGCTATCCACTTTTTAAACATACTATTTATGTACAGCCTGGGTCTTTACAGGTAAGAATATCATCCTGGAAATGCAATAAGAACTGCAACAATTAACACAGAACTAGTGATTGGCTATAAGAACTCTAAGGAGTACAGTGTGCTAAGACGAGCTCTGTGACGCCCCCTTCCTACAGTTGACGCCCTGGGCCTATGCCAAAAAGCGGCCCTGACAGCAAGCCTTTGTTCTGCTTGATTTCTTTGTTCCCATGTGCATGAAATGCAACACG
The DNA here is from genome assembly GCF_040937935.1 of Hyperolius riggenbachi. Taxonomy (NCBI): domain Eukaryota; kingdom Metazoa; phylum Chordata; class Amphibia; order Anura; family Hyperoliidae; genus Hyperolius; species Hyperolius riggenbachi. The sequence goes on along the minus strand of NC_090647.1, from coordinate 42,057,677 downwards.
TGCATTTCACTGTGCAACTAAAGCTGGGTACAAAGTCTTGGCAAGCGGATTAATCAATCTGCCGCATAGGTTTGCCAGGACGGTTTGAACAACAGATCTTTCTCAATTTGGCCATACATGGTCCACTTTTTATGTTTTTTGTTTAAGCAGAGAAATCTGATGAGTTTTTCCACTTGATCGAATAATCAGAAATATCGAACCAATATACCATACACTTATAATCGTTTTTTGTACCGAAAATATCAAATGATTGAATAGAAATGTTAGTTTTTATATTTACATTCGATCAGATTTTTATTGATAAAACGGTATAATCACTTGTTTTTTCTCAATTAAAAATTGAGGAGGATTCTTTTCGATTTCCACTCTATTTGATCAAATAATGTGAAAAATGCTGGAATACATCCATGCAACAGCTTAACTTGTAATATTCACACTGTCTGTCCTTGTATTGTTTTATTCCTTGTAGGTGCAAACTTACTTGGCGAAAAATAAATTGATTCTGATGCTTAGACTATATGATAAATGGCCACAAGATGGCACTGTGCATTTTGTTATTGTGCATGTTTAGTGTTATGTGCTGCTCTACTCCGTTGTAGTGTTCTAGTTGCTTCTCTCTAGCTGTGTTGTTGTTGTTATTATCTCACGGTGGTTTACAAGTAAAGCCTTTCTTAGTAGTTGCTGCTGACCTGTGGCTTCCCCATGTGATCTTCATAAAGACCACATCTACCTACAAAGAAATCAGGGCAACAGGCAGTGCAGTTCTCTGCAGCCAGGTCTGGGGACCAATGAGACAGGTGTGAGCTGTTTGCAAAATTCCTGCTCAGTGGCGTAGCCAAGGAGCTGTGGGCCCCGATGCAAGTTTTACATGGGCCCCCCCCCAAGCTCTTTATACATAACAATTGATACGGCGCACCAAAACTTGCCAAGGACAACCCCAGTGTCAGAGGTGCAGGAAGGGGATGGGGAGCAGCTTGTTACTGATTACCACTATTCATAGTATCTATAGAAGTGATTATTATGAGCACAGGACCAACAGAGAGCTAATACTGTCTGTGATAGATGGTGGACCCTTCGGGGCCCCTCTGGCCCAAGGGCCCCGATGCGGTCGCTACCTCTGCACCCCCTATTGCTACGCCCCTGTTCCTGCTGTACAGAGCAGCCAATGTACAATCTTATAGGAGAAAAAGAAAACACAAGGACACTGGGAGCCTGATCTGGTATAGTATGTGAGATGGTATAGAGCACAGGTGTGGAACTCCAGGCCTGGAGGGCCAGATCCATGCCAGTGTTTGGAATGGACTGAGAAAGAGGAATATATTCTACCTGATGGACCACATCTTTCCTGATTCAGACCCATCAATTAATTTGAGCTGTGTCAAAAATGTGTGAGGACCTCGGCCCTCGAAGGACCGGTTTGACATCTCTGGTATAGAGAGAGAGAGAGAGAGAGAAAGGAGTATATGAAGTACTCACAAGTCTGGGTTGCTAATCCAGCAACAACCGTATAGGCGTGTGGAGAAAGACCATCTCCACTCGATCTTTTAGGATTACACCAGTGGCAACTCCAAAAAAAGTTGGTTTATGGTATAGTAATAAACTAGACCCCAACCAGGGGTAGGACCAACAGTACAGCAGGAGAAGGAGGCGCTCAAATGACAATCACGGATACAGATTTACTATGGACATGATGGTGGGTATCGGCCTACCTTGATGAAGAGTAGACAAAACTAAGATGCATAAGCTTATTGCGGCACAATGGACAACACGTTTCACAGCTTAGTGCCGCTTCATCAGGTCAGTGATGGGCCCAATAATCTAAGTCTGGCGCTCCAGGATTCACAAGAGGCATACTTGTGAGGTTGCACCCCCCCCCCCCCCCCCGATCTGCAATGATTGCACAGCACTCAACAATTTACCCTGCTTTGTTTAATGTTCTCACAATAGCACACTGGCTGGCTGTGAGTCTGTGACAAACAAACTGCTCGCCCTCAGCCACTCCATTCCTCCTCAGTCAAGACTAGAGTTGGGCCGAACGGTTCGCCTGCGAACGGTTCCATGCGAACTTCCGTGGTTCGCGTTCGCGTCCCGCAGGCGAACGTTTGCGGAAGTTTGGTTCGCCCCATAATGCACCATGGAGGGTCAACTTTGACCCTCTACATCACAGTCAGCAGGCCCAGTGTAGCCAATTAGGCTACACTAGCCCCTGGAGCCCCACCCCCCTTATATAAGGCAGGCAGCAGCGGCCATTACGGTCACTCGTGTGCCTGCATTAGTGAGAGTAGGGCGAGCTGCTGCAGACTGTCTCTCATAGGGAAAGATTAGTTAGGCTTAGCTTGTTCCTGGCTGCATACCTGTTCTGTTCAGTGAGCCCACCATACCTGTTCTGTGAACCCACCACTGCATACCTGTTCAGTGAACCCACCACTGCATACCTGTTCAGTGAACCCACCACTGCATACCTGTTCAGTGAACCTGCCACTGCAATCCTGTTCTGTAAACCCACCACTGCATACCTGTTCAGTGAACCCACCACTGCATACCTGTTGTGTTCAGTGAACCCGCCACTGCATACCTGTTCTGTTCAGTGGACCCGCCACTGTATACCTGTTCAGTGAACCCGCCACTGCATACCTGTTGTGTTCAGTGAACCTGCCACTGCATACCTGTTCTGTGAACCCGCCACTGCATACCTGTTCTGTTCAGTGAACCCGCCACTGTATTCCTGTTCAGTGAACCCGCCACTGCACTCTCGCCATGGTGCGCACCAGTCCAGCACGGCCGTCACTACACAAACAGCTGTTTGCGGTGCGTTACACGGTGAGTTTGGTGTGTCAGTGTGAAGCAGTACCTTAATTACACTCCCTGATTGATGTATACACATGCAAGATGTTTTAAAGCACTTTAGGCCTGTCATTTAGCATTCAATGTGATTTCTGCCCTTAAAAAGCTGCTTTGCGTCAAATCTAGATTTTTCCCGGGGACTTTTGGCGTGTATCCCACTCCGCCATGCCCCCCTCCAGGTGTTAGACCCCTTGAAACATCTTTTCCATCACTTTTGTGGCCAGCAGAATTTTTTTTTCCAAAGTTCACCTCCCCATTGAAGTCTATTGCGGTTCGCGAACTTTTCCGCGAACCGAACGTTCCGCGGAAGTTCGCGAACTCGGTTCGCAAACCTAAAATCGGAGGTTCGGCCCAACTCTAGTCAAGACAGCAGTGCCACCTCCCCCCCCTTCTGCTGTGCGAGTCAAATGAAGCACTGGTGCTGCTCTCCTGCTTCCCCCTCCTCAATCACTGTCAGACTCCTCACATAGCACAACAAGCTGCTTTTCCCCAATGATGACCTCTTCACCTTGCTCTCCTCTCACCTCCTATGCTGCATACTGTTAGTGTAAACACAGTACAAACATGCTGCCCCTGTCATCCCTGCTCCTGATACAAATGTTTCACCTTTCTTCATGAGAGAACCGTCCCTTCTCCTACTACTGCTGTACAGAGCAGCGAATGACTCTCTGCAGTGCTGCTGCAGCAATCCCCAGCCCAGCGCACACCCTCTGCAGTTCCACCCACCATGCTGCGCTACGAGGGCTTTAAAAATCCGCCTGCTTCACCCTGTGGTAATTGTGAATCTTTTTTCTTTTATATCGCATTACACGGATGTCTTACAAATCATTCTGCTATGAATAATTGAGTAGTAAACCATTAGGAACACAAATCAAGTAATGGCACTAATGGCGGGGCATTACTATATTGCAATAACTGGGGAGAGCTGTTGCTGCATAGGGGACCTGAATCTGCCATGCTGATGATTTCTAAAGTGTGCTGATTGTCCCTATTGTTAACTCCTTCCTAAACTAAGCGGGGCCAGACTGGATCCACTATCACAGTCTCTCCGCACTCATTCCCTTTACAAACGTAAAGTAACTCTGGAACTAAGGATAAACACAATTTTATACATACCGGGGGCTTCCTCCAGTCCCCTTTATGCTGATTGGTCCCTCGCTGTCCTCCTCCAATTCCTCATTCAATCTGCCCAGGTAACTTTGGGAGTCGCGGCTTACTGCGCACGCATCGCCTGCACAAGCGTCGCCCTTCGCGCTCCTGTTTTTGGGAGAGTTCTGCACCTGCGCAGTACTACTGCTTTTACCCTTCGTCTCAGGTACACTTTAAAGAGGAACTGTAGTGAGAATAACATCCTATATAATAACCTCCCTGTGTCCCTGCGTCCTCCTTTGTCCATGCGTTTTGGCCAGTGAGCATGCATGTCACTAGAGATGGCCCGAACTGTTCGCCGGGCGAACGTCTCTGGGCCCAGTACTACTTCCGGGTCGCTATGACCCGGAGTAGTACGCCTGCACTGGCCCGGCAGTGTGCGTCCTATATCGCACGCCTGTTGCTGGGCACTCTCTGCGCATGAGTGTGACGTCATTTATGACGTCACGCACATGCGCAGAATGTGCCCAGCAACAGGAGCGCGATCTAGGACGCACACTGCCGGGCCAGCGCAGGCATACTACTACGAGTCATCCTCTGCGCTTGCGTGAATACGACCGCACCAGGGGCGTAACTAGAAATCACTAGGCCCCCCAGCGGTTGCATCCCTTACAGGGGCTATTGTTACGCCACTGGGCCGCACCTGCACAATAAGCCAGAGCCGCTCATCTGCAAGCGGCTCCATGCCACTGCGTGAGTACGGCTGCGCTCCTGCATGAAGAGGACTGCCGGCGCAATTTTCAGGAGGCCCTCAGGCAGCGGCGTGAGTGGAGGACACAGGAAGCCTCTAGAGTAGGGGTTGGGGGGTCTGGTTACTACAGGGGAGGAATGTATCACTTTAGAAAAGGACTCATATAGTGAATGCAATCTCAGGATTACAGACAAATTTCCAATAGAAAAAGCTTTATTGATACATATACAAAAAGGTATGTCCAAAAATAGAAAGGTATAAAAACACACAATTCTTCAATATTAAGCAGTGGGTCCTCATAGAGCCAGAGACATAAGAGCACTATCTGGTTCAACTTGATAAGTGATTATAGCTTTGTGGGTATTGAATTTTTCAAGGCAACGACACATGTTCGTTTCGGGCTTTTGTAACTATATATGCCCTTCGTCAGGCCAAGATACCCAGTTCTGTGTGGCTCTATCAAGCGAGGAAGACCGAGTAAGAATAGACAAATAATATGCTGGGGGCGCCTGAGCATACCAGGCGTACACAGTACCTTCCCAACAGCGATGAAGACGCTAGGACGTGGGGTCCCCACGTCCTAGCGTCTTCATCGCTGTTGGGAAGGTACTGTGTACGCCTGGTATGCTCAGGCGCCCCCAGCATATTATTTGTCTATTCTTACTCGGTCTTCCTCGCTTGATAGAGCCACACAGAACTGGGTATCTTGGCCTGACGAAGGGCATATATAGTTACAAAAGCCCGAAACGAACATGTGTCGTTGCCTTGAAAAATTCAATACCCACAAAGCTATAATCACTTATCAAGTTGAACCAGATAGTGCTCTTATGTCTCTGGCTCTATGAGGACCCACTGCTTAATATTGAAGAATTGTGTGTTTTTATACCTTTCTATTTTTGGACATACCTTTTTGTATATGTATCAATAAAGCTTTTTCTATTGGAAATTTGTCTGTAATCCTGAGATTGCATTCACTATATGAGTCCTTTTCTAAAGTGATACATTAGTTATAGTGGGCAAGGTGGACTGCCCCTAAAGAGGACTGTGTTTTGATCCTTCACATCATAAAGGACCTCACCCAACAACTTATTCTTTCAAAATACTACAGGGGAGGAGCCACTGTGACTGCAGGGGGGCCCAGAGTTGCAAGAAGGGCCTAACTGCTACTTCACTCCCACCGATACAGGGGTCCATCCTTCAGATCAGGTGTTTTGTGGCTGCACTTGTCATGGGTGTGAAGATCCTGATGGCCACACTTGTGAGATGAGCCCCCAGGCTGTGAGGGTCACCAGGGTTAGGCAAGGGAAAAGGTCTGAACATTGGGGGGCCCCATAAAAGTATTGTTGAGGGTCCCATGTTTTTTAGTTACGCCCCTGGAAGGGGTGTCAACTCAATCACAGAAGAGACCTAAATCTGAAACACCATTTTAATTGGGGCCACATTGTTTTTTTTAAAATGTAATGGGGAAGGGAGTCTCCGGTGGGCACTTTAAGAATGTCAGGTGCAATACCTGACAGAGGCGTGCTAGATCAGTGGCATGTGCCCCGGATATATTCTGGGGTGCCCGGATGTCCCCCAGGCAGAGTCAGGCAGTCGGCGGCAGTACTCACCTTCAGCCACTTGGTCTCCAGATTCTGCAGACATCTTCTCTTCTGGGCTACTCCCCCTAGTGCCTGAGAATGAATCAAAAGCTAGAGCTCCTAGCATCTGATTCTCACTGCCTATTTATGTGATAGGCTGCATTTTTTTGTACTAATGGAAAGGGGGGCTTCATACAACGTATTGCTGGGCAAGCCTACTTTTGCTTCACCCATGACCACACCCACATTCTGGTGCGTGGCCACACCCATTTTTCACCTGGAGTGCTCAAAAGTGCCCCAAATCTCTTAGGATCCTGTCAACGCCCCTGATACCTGAATGTGGTCCCTGCACTGGTGCGCTCCTCTGGATGAGAAGGTAGCGAGCCATCAACTGCAGTAGAAGTAAGGTGGCATTGGAGAGCGCCAGCCTGTGCCGTATACTGTATTCCACACATCTGCTCACAGGAAACCAGATGTTACATGTGTATTGTGAGATTCCAAGGCCACTAGATGGGGTTGGGGTAGAAGGGTTGGCAGTTCCAAACAGCGAACAGCACGGTCACTCAGGGGCGGCTCCAGGATGACCTCGCTGGTGCTACAGTATCCCCAAGCCCCTCCTTAGCAGGTTAGATTTAAAGGACACCTGAAGTGAGAGGGATATGGAGGCTGCCATATTTATTTCCTTTTAACCCTTTAGAAGCCAAATTATTTAGAGGCTTGCAAGGGCTCCAGCCCAACTTATTTAAGCACATTTTTTTTTATTTTGACTGCTGTAATGTGTATTTATGACCACTTGCCACTAGGGGGCAGTGTGAGGCAATAGCATAGGACTTCTGCTTTTAGTTTCTACATCCTCTGCTGGTAGAGAGGCATCAAAGTATTCCAGGAATTTACAGCACAGAGTTCTGCGGACTGAGGTCAAAAGCACTTATCGCGAACAACATAATTCCTTTGAAGCTGCTGATGGGTTAAACAATACCTGTTGCCTGGCTGTCCTGCAGATCTTTCTGGCATCAGTAGTGTCTGAATCACACACCAAAAACAAGCATTCAGCTAATCCAGTCACACTTCATTCAGAAACATCTAATCTGCATGCTTGTTCGGGGGCTATGGCTAAAAGCATGAGAGGCAGGATCAGCAGGACAGCCAGGCAATCTGCATTGTTAAAAAGGAAAGAAATATGGCAGCTTCCATGTCACTCTCACTTTAGGTGTCCTTTATATGTTGTGTGCCAAGTTTGACAGCGGAAGTGTCCCCAACAATGGATAAAGTCATGAGATACATTTTTTTTTAGATAACTTTCTCAAATGAGAAAAAATCTCATGTTTTCATGTGTAGTAATGTTAGCTGAAATTGAGATAAGCGTGCTGCTAAAACTTTGGAATGTCACTATTAGCACACACTACACAGTGTGTTCAGTGTTGCATGCGACCCGTGAATAAGCCGACCCCTATACTTATATGAAGTGAATCAGACGTACGTTTCTAGACTTATACTCGAGTATATACAGTAAGTGTGCTGCTAAAACTTTGGAATGAAGAAAAGAAAATGAAATCTGTCAGCAATGGCATTTCATACATCAAGCTCAGTGTACCAGACACAAAGTTATGCCTTCCATCCACAACAATAAAACAAGTTAATATTTATTTTAAAGGTCGGCACGGCGCCGCACGTTTGCCGCAGCAAAGCGCTCTATTGCTCAGGCGTGCTAAACCAGTTAGCGGCTCATTAAAATAAACGACTACGAGAGATTGACTCATACTCACAATCAGTTAGACGTCCTTGAAATTATGTTAAGCGGTGTTGTCGTTATTCATGTCGCGCAGATATAATTTACTTCAATTTTCTGCCCGCCAATGGGAGTCTTCTCTACCCACACGGATTTACTGCGCAAGGATTCCGTGACCTTTTGGATGAACGTGCTGATGGAAAATCTGGGTGTGAGAAGTGGCTGCGGAAAGGAAATAGACATGCCAGTCATCTGAGCAGGTGGTGGTGTCAGTGCTGGCCGCCTCGCGATGCCAACACTCGGCGATACCACCAGCACTGGAATGTGCGCTCGGGCTTCTGGGAAAATGACCGATGGGAGATAGCGGATTGGACACCAGCACTGAAGCTAAAACAACTGCCACGAAAGGTGACTACCGGATAAAGTGATCATCTATGAGCAGAGTTAGGGGTAATGGGTGGTCAACTTTGTCAGTTTGCATTAAAAGAATACGGTTAAAGAGAAACCGTGACCAAGAATTGAACTTTATCCCAATCAGTAGTGGATACCCCCTTTTACATGAGAAATCTATTGTTTTTCACAAACAGATCATCAGGGGGCTCTGTATGGCTGATATTGTGGTGAAACCCCTCCCACAGGAAACTAAGGACCATGGTCCTGGCAGTTTCCTTTCTGTGAATCTCGTTGCATTGTGGGAATTAACTGTTTACAGCTTTCTCCAACTGCCAAAAAAGCAAGCAGCAGCTACTTCCACTGACAACTGCCAGTAATAAAAATGTCACCATGTGATAAATGTCAGAATGTAACTCAGGGAGAGGAAAGCTTTTACAATAGGCAAACACTGACTACGGTAAATCATTTATACATAATTATTGTAAAAATGAAGCACTTTTTTATTACATTTTCACTGTAGTTCCTCTTTAAGCTTCTGGGAGGGAATTTATGTTAATGGAAGGGGTTGAGGGCCATTTTACATTGTCCGCATTTCCAATTTCATTTTTGAACCACAGTGATTAGACAAGCGCAAGGGTATCTCACAATAACATTGTAATAGCGGTACACCTTTTCCGCTAGTGCGTTTGGGCCACAGGACATCAACTGATTGGTCCACGTGCTTGATCAGCTGGCTGCAAGTGTCCAAGAACCTCCACTGTTTCTCTGACTGTCACTTCACAGCCGATCGTGAGTCGGACAGCTGAATCCCGACCTTGCGGTCAGGAGTTCAGGACTTGCCTGAAGGACCATGGATGGGGTCTCCACATCTGGCTCGCACAGATAGCCATGAGGCTATGCTGCAGATTTGCATCTGTTTTTAATTTTTCTTGATGTTTCACTTTATGTATTGACACTGGTAGCACCTTGCACTTTTATATTTGCCCCTGATGAAGCCCCTCTTTTAAAGGAATGAAACGTGTTGGGTTATGGTGGGGTGATGTGTTTATAGTATGTAGTTGTTATATCAGTCTGGGGGAAAGGGGTAAACCATAATACTGATTAGAGCCAAATAAAGGCTATGCATGGTTTTCAGGGATTCCCAAGTCCTCTCCCCAGAATAGTATTGAGATATCTGCAGGGACAGGCGTATTAATTAAATCTATTAAAAGTTAGGTTTTAATATGTTTTTTTGAGATAGGTAAAACTGTGTTTGGCTAAATTAATTCAGGTCTGTGTAATTGGTCTCCAGATCCTGCCGGCCCTGCCCGATCCTCGCATGGAACCATCCGCTGCCACCTTTGCCGCCAGCCTACACACAAGATGAGACCCTCCATACCTCCCAACTTTGTGAGATGAGAAAGAAGGACACTTAAGCCATGCCCCTGCCACACCCCTGATCACACCCCTAGCCACGCATACCATAAAGATTTCATAAGAAAAATATGTTGTTTTATAATTCAAACCACATTGGTCTTTTCTATCCTGGTTCATTTTCCTTCATATTAACATTTTAAAATTTGTAATATATCAATTTAAAGGATGGGAAGAAAGTAGTCAATCAAACACATTTTTTAATAGAGAAATATATATATATTTATATAGAAAGAGGGACAAAGTCCTGAAAGAGGGACAAATGAGAAGGAAAGAGGGACAGGGCTCCCAAAGAGGGACTGTCCCTCCGAAAGCCGCAGGTCGGGTGCTAAATTTGGATTGCGGCCGGCAGGCAGCTGACAGGAGGCCTTTGGTCTGGCCAGCTAGGATACTAACCGGCCAGGTTCCACCGCTACCCCAAGTAGACTCACTTTTCTCTTTCTCTCTCCTTTTTCCTCTCCGCTCTCTCCTCCCCAAGCACAGACTGCGGGGCATCTGATTCATTTATCGCTGCAAAACGTTTAAGTGCCATAGACAGCAGCAACCCCTGGTCCTTCTCCTGGATCCATCATTTACGTATCTTTTTATCTATGATCAACCTTTGTATAATCAACTGTATCTATCTTCTGTATGCCTATTGCACCATATAGAGGCCTGCATCGGGTCAAGTCAATGCGGGTCGGGTTGCCGGTATCGGCCTGCGGGTTCGGGTCGCGAGTAGTGAGTTTGTGTATAGAAAAAGGTTTCACTTACTTTACAGCCTTCCAATGAGACTACCATGTATATTTTATAATAAAATCTAATAAAATGTAAAAAGCTGGAGGCCTGCAAGTCGGGTGCAGGTACCAGATTCACCAGAAAACGGGTTGCGGGTCCAGTGCAGCTACCAGATTCACCAGAAAGCGGGTTGCGGGTCAGGTGCAGGTACCAGATTCACCAGAAAGCGGGTTGCGGGTCCGGTGCAGGTACCATATTCACCAGAAAGCGGGTTGCGGGTCCGGTGCAGGTACCAGATTCACCAAAAAGCAGGTTGCGGGTCCAGTGCAGGTACCAGATTCACCAGAAAGCGGGTTGCGGGTCCGGTGCAGGTACCAGATTCACCTGAAAGCAGGTTGCGGGTCCAGTGCAGGTACCAGATTCACCAGAAAGCGGGTTGCGGGTCCGGTGCAGGTACCCGATTCACCAGAAAGCGGGTTGCGGGTCGGGTGCAGGTACCAGATTCACCAGAAAGCGGGTTGCGGGTCCAGTGCACGTACCAGATTCACCAGAAAGCGGGTTGCGGGTCCAGTGCAGGTATTAGATTCACCAGAAAGCGGGTTGCGGGTCCGGTGCAGGTACCAGATTCACCAGAAAGCGGGTTGCGGGTCCAGTGCAGGTACCAGATTCACCAGAAAGCGGGTTGCGGTCCGGTGCAGGTACCAGATTCACAAGAAAGCGGGTTGCGGGTCCAGTGCAGGTACCAGATTCACCAGAAAGCGGGTTGCGGGGCCGGTGCAGGTACCAGATTCACCAGAAAGCGGGTTGCGGGTCCGGTGCAGGTACCAGATTCACCAGAAAGCGGGTTGCAGGTCCGATGCAGGTACCAGATTCACCAGAAAGCGGGATGCGGGTCCAGTGCAGGTACCAGATTCACCAGAAAGCGGGTTGCGGGTCCAGTGCAGGTACCCGATTCACCAGAAAGCGGGTTGCGGGTCCGGTGCAGGTACCAGATTCACCAGAAAGCGGGTTGCGGGTCCAGTGCAGGTACCAGATTCATCAGAAAGCATGTTGCGGGTCTGGTGTAGTTACCAGATTCACCAGAAAGCAGGTTGCGGGTCGGGTGCAGGTACCAGATTCACCAGAAAGCAGGTTGCGGGTATGGTGCAGGTACCAGATTCACCAGAAAGCGGGTTGCGGGTCGGGTGCAGATCTGAAAAATTAGACCTGTGCAGGCCTCTTGTATACTGTACCACTGTATGTATGGATTAAAATGTAATGGGACACTAGACAAGGTAGTAGATTAAGGGCCCTCCTGTGGTCCTTTAGTTAAGCTGAATTGGAGAGAGGTCAACAAAGGTGTCAATGGGGCCCCTTGACACCCAGTAGGCCCCAGGCACCTGCCTAGGTTGCCTAGCGGATGATCTTGCTATCTAAGTTACTGTATGGTACTGCACCACCACTGACCCTGTAGTGCCAAAACCAATTCAGAGTACAACCCCCATTGTACTTGGCAAAGTAAATCTGAGTGTATGGATCACTGGGATGGCGGGGGTTACACAGGAAGTGTTTCGGGGGCTGAAACCAGGACAATTACTGTAAAAATGTGGGTATCCTGAATAATTTACTACATTCTACAATATATCTCTAATGGTGCCCATACATGGTACAATAAAAAACGTTCAATTTTCCTGTTTATTTGACCAAAACAATTGAATCAAATGAAATATTTTTATTTTCGTTTAAGAAAAACAAATGATCATCCTATTTTTTCTATAAAAATCTGATCGGGGATGTTGGAAACATTTTTATATTTAAACTAACAGAATCAGGGCCGGATTTACCATAAGGCACTATAGGCACGAGCCTACAGGCGCCTGATGATGGAAAAGCGGCTTACTCCACTCCCTGAGCTCCTCCCTCTCTCCTTCCCTATGCAGAGTCCTGATAAGAGCGTAAATGAGAGGTTACTCACCCGGCTCTCGGCATTCCACTGATGAGATCTCCCTTCAGTCAGTTGGGGCACCTCTAGCTACTTAATACTGAGGTTCCTCTAGCTACCTAATACTTGGGGCCACCTCTAGCTACTTAATACTGAGGGTACAGTTTAAATAGATACATTTAAGTAAACACAATGTAACAAGTGTGGAATGTGACACACACTGACTGTGCAGGAGCTCCCGGACACAGAGAGAGAGTGAGTCACATTCCTCACTTGTTACATTGTGTTTACTTCAATGTATCTGTCTAAACTTCGGCTGCTGCAGCTTTTCTCTCCACAGAACTTTAAAGCTCTGTGTGTAACCCTTCCAATGCTGGTCTAGTAAAAAATAAAATGCTGGTTGCATATAATATGCTGTAAATAATGTTTTAGAGCAAAGTTGAAATGCAGGGTTATATTCCGCTTTAATATTGAGGGTACCTCTGGCTAGCTAATACTAAGTGACAGCCAGCATACTTTCGGTAGAGTCTAAGGTGCTAGGACATGTGTGCCTGTAGGCTCCTGTGAGGTAAATCCAGGCCTGAACGGAATAATGTAACAAAACTATCTAATCAGAAAAAAAAATTAAAAAATTGTACCATGTATGGGCACCATAAGGTGCCTCTTTGACAGCCACAGTAAAATGAACAGTCAGTGTTAGATGCAGCTATACTCGTGTGCGGCAGACACTAGCTATTCAAGATTCTTGTATGAGCCTGTAGTTCCCGTGCCTCCATCTGCAGTCTTCCTCCTAGCTACATATGTCAGTGTCACTCCGCTCACACATGAGCACTCTCTCCTGTGCACATTATACTGTTCACATTCATTTCAGCTACAATGCAGAAGCATTAGACAGACGCACTGAATGGCTAAGCTGGCTGCTGAAGAGTGTATCGTTAGTGTTACTGCTAAAGAGCGCCCCCTGTCAACTATTTCATGCAAATCTATGCTGTCTCTACAGTTTGATAAGTGATTGACCAAGCTGCACAAATCTACAAAAAGAAAAACATGCATGATGTAAGTCCGCACATGGTGGCGGAACGCCGAGATCCACACTGAGGCGCAAGACACTGCATCTCGGCGAAGCTGTGATGTCAGTGGAGCGCATGACGCTCCTTCCCTATTGGCCCAGCGGCAGACGTGTCCTTCATTAGCAGCATGCGTACCGGCGGGTCAGCTAACTTGCTGACCCGCCGCAATCTGATTGGTTGTTTTGGATTCTGTTACTTTGTGATTGGTTAGTGCTAATATAAAAGAAAGGTGAGCGCCCTCAGTCCTCGCCCGTGATAGCCTATGCTGGGGTTATATTTGAGATTGCGCTCACACCAAATGCCTTGTCTTGCTGCAGATTTGTCTGTCTCTTGACCAAGCTTCTTGCAGATCTAATACCTTGTTGCCGACCCAGATTAAACCTGACTACTCTTCTTCTGATCGACCCGGCTTGTACCTGACCTTGCATCTTCTGGATTCCCTGATGCCAAACCTTGGATTGTTAAAGGACCTTGCTTGAACGCTGCCTGCCCTGATCCCGGTCTGTCTGACCACACATCTGTATTGTGATTATACTTTTGTCTGGATCTGGATTGCCTCAGCCCATATGCCTCAGGTGACTATTCAATTATACTGTATCTGCATTGCCTTGCTGTGTTTGTTGAATGCTATGTGCCAGGTTGTATGCTACATCTGCCTGCAGGGTTGTGTAGTTTTTTGCTAGGTAGGAGTGTTCACAGGTGTTAGGGCTGGGTTATAGGTCAGTCATATGAGCATACAGTCTGACCTATAGCAATAGCCAGACAAGCCTGACACATGACATTTGCATCAACTCAGAATCATTAGCATTTCACTGACCCTCAACCTCAAATAGACCAAGGGCAGGTGTTAAAGGCATGTGGTGGAAATACAGACATTGAGGCCCAGTGCACACCAAAAACCTCTAGCAGATCCTCAAAACGCTAGAGGTTTTTGAAGCAGATTTCAGAGCGATTCTAGGCATGTTTAGGGCCCGTTCACACTTAAAATCACAGAACGCGACTTGCGCCACGGTGAGGCAAACCTCCGGGCAAGTCACTTGCCCGGAGGTTTGCCTCACCGTGGCGCAAGTGTCTAGTATAATATACTTTGCATGCAAACCATATTGGAAGCTAAAGTTCCTCTTAGTTTAATAAATGTTAGCACTTGTCTTGGATGCAGGGCATGCATTTTTCAGTCTAGCAGAGGCGGTGTATGCCTGTGCGATTAACCATTCAATTGCAGCATGTGTTTAGGGACGCGCAGCCTTTTCCCCCACCTTTTCTTAACTTTGTAACTATGTAACTATCAGGTTAGCTGCTCCCAGCCCCTCTTCCTGAGTTTCCTGTTTGCATAATAAGTAGTAGCAGATTTGCATATGATTTGCATCTGAATTGAATGCAAAGTGTGCAGAAAATCTATTTAGGTGCTGCACACTGAGCTGGTGGTCATTTCGGATGCAGCCTTAGTGGTATGCGCTGACGTTCTCCTCGCTGTTCAACCAAATGTAAGTTACACATTTTTTTGCTTAGCTGCTCCCAAGGTTTTAAATTTAGGTTAGGTCACTTGCCCGGAGGTTTGCCTCACCGTGGTGCAATTGTCTAGTATAATATACTTTGCATGCAAACCATATTGGAAGCTAAAGTTCCTCCTAGTTTAATAAATGTTAGCACTTGTCTTGGATGCAGGGCATGCATTTTTCAGTCTAGCAGAGGCGGTGTATGCCTGTGCGATTAACCATTCAATTGCAGCATGTGTTTAGGGACGCGCAGCCTTTCCCCCCACCTTTTCTTAAAGTGGTGTCGTTTATAAGGAAATAAATATGGCAGCCTCCATATACTTCTCATATCATGCGTCCTTTAAGATGGTATATATAGCTGCAGATGCCTTGTGTCTCTCTCATACAGACAAACCGCATTTGGGAATCTTGGGCTATCTTTAGGTTTGTGCCTAAAGCTGGGTATAAACATACTGATAACATAAAGACATCTTTGACATTTTTATACACATGCAAAAATTTGCCTCATTTCACTTCTCCCCCCTCGCCCTTCTAACTTTTCCCAGTGGTGAGAATTGAGAATTTGTGCTTTACCCCGGTGGATTTAACTTGGTACATTTATTCTGTTCAGTTTAAATGAGCCCACTTGCAGGGCTGTTATTGAACTGCAGAGTGGAGTTTCTGTGCTTGTTTGCTTGCCTGGGAATGATCATGCAAATGCAGCTCTCCCAGTGGCATGCATGCTAATCAGCTCATTAGGCAGGATTGGCATAGATGTGCTCTGGGCTGGTGGTGTATGACAGGTCTGGGAACAGCGAGCAATGCTCATCGCTTCTCTATGTGATGAGATCACACAACAGGTCAGCAGGCTTTATACGAAGGATTGGACCAAAGCTGGGCCCAAAATGAGTCAACGGTCAGAAGCTGCACTGCAGTACCAGATGGCACCAGTGGGAGGTGCTGAATATGAATTTCTCAGCCTCTCTCTCCTCTCTGTGACTAGTCAGTAGCTGCTGGCCTGCTGCTACATAGTTACATAGTTATTTTGGTTGAAAAAAGACATACGTCCATCGAGTTCAACCAGTACAAAGTACAACTCCAGCCCGTCCCCCACATACCCCTGTTGATCCAGAGGAAGGCGAAAAAACCCCCACAAGGCATGGTCCAATTAGCCCCAAGGGAAAAATTCCTTCCTGACTCCAGATGGCAATCAGATAAAATCCCTGGATCAACATCATTAGGCATAACCTAGTAATTGTAGCCATGGATGTCTTTCAACGCAAGGAAAGCATCTAAGCCCCCTTTAAATGCAGGTATAGAGTTTGCCATAACGACTTCCTGTGGCAATGCATTCCACATCTTAATCACTCTTACTGTAAAGAACCCTTTCCTAAATAAATGGCTAAAACGTTTTTCCTCCATGCGCAGCTCATGTCCTCTAGTCCTTTGAGAAGGCCTAGGGACAAAAAGCTCATCCGCCAAGCTATTATATTGCCCTCTGATGTATTTATACATGTTAATTAGATCTCCTCTTTGATGGTTCCTGTGTAATCTTCAGTGTAGATCTTGTACACGCTTTGATGGTGAACCTGGCTATGATAAGCTGTAAAGTTCAGTGCTGCTGTGTACAGGACATGCTCTAGAAGATAGTACAGGAAAGATTGTGGCAGATCATAATTATTGGACAAATAGAGGCAAGAGAGCCTGAAGAATAAGGGCCCCTTTCCACTGGCTGCATGCAATCTGCTTCAAAAAGGGTATCGCCAGGCCCGGCCCTAGACCATTTGCCGCCTGAGGCAAACTTTAAAGAAATCGCCACTGCGCGTCGGACCCCCCCCTCCCCGCCTGGGTCCCCGTCCTCCGCTGGCTGGCTGGCTGCAGCTGTAAGAGGCAACGGGCGGGGATCACTCACCTCTTCCTCGTTCAGCCTGCGCTCCACTGACGTCACTTCCTGCTACGCCGCAGGAAGTGACGTCAGTGGAGCGCACGTTGGAACGAGGAAGAGGTGAGTGATCCCCGCCCGTTGCCTCTTACAGCTGCAGCCAGCCAGCGCGCATAACAAGCTGGAGGGGAGCGGAGGACGGGGGACCCAGGCGAGGGAGGGGGGGGTCCGACCCCCCTCCCCGCCGCTAGGCCCAATACCCCCTTCCTGCCCGCTATTCCCTCCAGCTCGGGCGGCACTCCACACCCACAGACGGGCGGGTGCCGCCCCCTCAGAAGCGCCGCCTGAGGCAAACGTTTCACCCCGCCTCATGGGCGGGCTGGCCCTGGGTATCGCGTATGTTTTGACTATCGCTAGAGCGGAGCTCAGGGCTGGGATAAGGTCCTCCAGCAGCCAAGGCTGAGACACCAAAGTGCGCCCCTCCATCCCTCCCACCCCAGCCGTCACACACTGTTTGCTATTAGACTAAGAGGCGTCACAGGGCCCCCAACCCCTTAATCTCTAGTTATCTGGCTTGCAGTCACTGCTATTTATCCCCTTTTCTTATTTCTCTCTGCTTCAAACACAATATGGGAATGATAGCTGAGTGAGTTGTGCGCCCCTCCTACACTGCGCCCTGTTGCTGGAGCCTCTCTCGCCTCTGCCTCGGCCAGGACCTGGTGGGGCTCATCTCCCACTAGTGCATGCCACTTTTTCCCCGCATGCCGCAATCGTTCTCCATTCCCAGAGGCTATACGGCGCAATTGCGGGTAGTGGAAATTGTGGGTTGCGTGATTGCGGTTTGCGATCGTGCTTTCCAGTTCAGGGCCTTTTGCTGTACAGAAATGTCACTAAGAGCCGGGCCTCACTAAGGGTAGTTTGATAAAATAATTTAGGTCAGTAAAATACCGCATTAGGTGTACGCTTCTTTTTCAAATTCACTAAGATTTATCGCTACAGCCACCAGAGGGAGCTCTTCTGTATACCAGTATACATCTATGCATATCTAAAGGGATACAGAAAAGCCATTTAAATGTCTCTTTCCTTTGCTCTGCCTTCTGAAGTCCCGCCCTCCAGAGTATCAGACACAATGGAGTGAGAAGCAGGGCTGTGTTGCTCTCCTTATTGGCTGTCTGCTACATCTGTCAATGTTACCGCATGGAATGTGTGAATTACTGGCTGGTCAGAGCTGAACCTAAATACCGAACACTTTAACTTGACCATACCAAATGCTTTAAAGAGACTCTGTAACAAAATGTTCAGCCTTAGTTCTTCTATCCTATAAGTTCCTTTGCCTGTTCTAATGTGCTCTGGCTTACTGCAGCCTTTCCTAATTGCACAGTGGCTGTATTAGCTCTGTTATATGATCTAATCTGTTTTCTTCTGTCTGCTCTGTCCGGCTAAGGCTGGAATGTGTGGAATGTGCAGGGCTGCTTGTGATTGGATAGAAGTGATACACACCCTCTGCAGGCCCCCTGCAGGCTCTGTATGACTCACACACTCTGCTTATGTGAGCCTATCACAAACTGGTTAGTTTGTTTGTAAACACTGCCTAAAACTGTTAATTACAAGCCAGGATTGCAGCAGAGAGTGGCAGAAACAGCACAGAGGGGCCCAGGAGAACATAATGAATAGAATGGTGTGCTTTTTGCTGTAAAAATTTTAGAGTACAGATTCTCTTTAACCTTTGAGAGCTGCAATTTTTTGGCATTTCTTGAGGTATTTACTGCACAAGTCGGTAGCTTACCTCACTAGTCGGTAATTTTACTTTTCAGTGCAGTAATAGGTTTAGTGAATTGGCATTTGGCAAGGTGATCGGTAAAATCAGCTGTTTTCTGCATTTCTGAATGTGGTAATGCTTAGTGAATTGAGGCCCAGGTCATTTGGGCGTCGGGGTCAGTAATCGGGCGCCCAAGGCTGTAGCTGACCATAGACTAGTGGGCGTTTGGGTGTCAGGGTTAGGAGCTTCGGTTTAGGCACTTAAAGGACCACTATCGCGAAAATTTTTAAATAAGTGTATACATATACAAATAGGAAGTATGTTTCTTCCAGAGTAAAATGAGTCATAAATTACCTTTCTCCTATGTTGCTGTCACTTACAGTAGGTAGTCGAAATCTGACAGAACCGACAGGTTTTGGACTAGTCCATCTCTTCAAGGGGAATTCTCAGCAAGGCTTTTAGGTAATTTTTATAAAGACATTCCTTGAAAATTATACAATGATGCTGGCCAGCTTTCCTGCATCGATGCACACTTTTTTGGGCAGTTGGACAGAGCAACTGGCATTCACTAAGTGCTTTTGAAAATAAACAAAACCCCGATAATCCCCCTATGAGAAGATGGGCTAGTCCAAAACCTGTTGCTTCTGTCAGATTTTTACTACCTACTGTAAGTGACAGCAACACAGGAGAAAAGTAATTTGTGGCTCATTTTACTCTGGGAGAAACGTACTACTTATTTGTATGTGTTTACGTGTATTTTACATTTTACGATTTTTGCAATAGTGGTCCTTCAAGCCTGGTACACACTTCCAATTTTGATTGAGAAATGATCGGGCCATCATATTACATTGAGGTGGTAAAATGTTCCAGTGATTGGCCAATCAAAATTGCTGAAGTGATTTCATATACACGTTCGTAATTTCTCGTAAATTTTGTGTTATTTTCGTGTAATTTTTGTGCCGACTTTAGTAGCAAATAGCAAAGCCCCCCTACCTGCTACTGACACCAAAATTGCTCCATAAAAAAATGAACAATTGTTTTTAAAAACTCAGAATAATGACAGTTTAAAAACCATGTGTCGATTTTCTCAAAAACTACAAGATTTTTTTGAAAAATTATTTTTTATTTGTTCCCAGTATTCCCCTGAACATACCTAGCAATTTTGGTGATGATAGCATAGATGGCTTTGCTATTAAAGATTTTGTATGTAGAACAGAGGCGCCAGCAGGATAAAAGTCAATTCAAATTTAAAAAATTGCTTGGAGGAAGTGGTGGGCTTGCCTCCCAAAAGCAGACACGAGGTCCTGTCTTCATATAAATCAATACATTTATTATATGGTACCCCAAAAACAGTGCAGTGAGGCGCTACACCTGCTATTGCCGAAATTCTGTTTTGTCCCCACTTTTATTGCCGGATGAAGCGGGCTGGGCCTGCAAAACGCGTTGCACTGTTTTTGGGGTACCGTATAATAAATGTATTGATTTATATGAAGACAGGATCTCGTGTCTGCTTTTGGGAGGCAAGCCCACCACTTCCTCCAAGCAATTTTTTAAATTTCTATTGACTTTTATCCTGCTGGCGCCTCTGTCCTACATACAAATACTCTGTATCCACTCCTGGTGGAGGGGAGTGCTACCCCCTTTCTTGTTTCTTTACTACAGAGAGCGACTTCTTAATCCTGAGTGAGGACAGGTCTAATCTCCTCACCTGCCTATTGAGTGGTTGCCTGAATGGTAACCCATGTTTGTGAGTATAAATTCTCTCACTAAACCACTTACCAATTGTCTTTAACATACTACACCATATTGGGCTCTCGGTTTTTTCTATTTTATTTGCTATTAAAGTGAACCTCCAGACTAAAACTCTACTCAGCAGCACTGAGAAGGTTTGGTATTTCTTTAACAGTTTCACAGCATCAGAACTTTGTTTTTCTTACCAAAGCCGCATTTTTAGCTGCACAGAAGAAAACTGCCCACGCATTTTACCCCTGCTGCTGTGTAAAGCATGATGGGATTTCTGATGTTGTGGTTCTCAATCTGCTGTTTTGGAGCAATTTTTTTTTTCATTTTGAATTTGAGATTTGAAGCCTAGTGCGCAGCTGGGAGGGGTGATCAGCACACAGGACAGTTGGAACTGTGCCTCATGCTCCCTGTCACCTCCTTTCAACCAAAAAGATGGCTGCCTCCATGAAATCACAAACATTTGCCTGTTCTTTTAAAACAGAGTGGGTAAGAGATTATATTACCTATTTTAATTAACATAACTAATGCAACTTAATGACAGTATGTTTGTTTAGGCTGGAGTTCCCCTTTAGCCAAAGTCGGCACAAAATTACACGAAATTATGGATGGATTATGTTGACATGCAAAATTTATTACACATTTTCTCGAAATTTTGCATTCAAATTTTGCATCGTAATTACGAATTCTGTGCTCATTACTAGAGGGAAGTGAGAATGGATCATGTGCATTGTCAAATATCTGTAACTTAAATTACTGATATTTTACTGCTAGCAGCACCACCTGGCGTCCGAATCATTCATTATTGCAGCAATGTGTATTCATGTCACTAGCCTAAAGGCTAGCAGAGCGTCTGTTACTGTGGCGGTAGGAAAGAAAACATTCAGCACACGGGTTAGCTGGTTCTGGTGGGTGAAATGAGTAGCAGAATAATGTGCTGGGTGGGGAGAGAGGCAGGGCGGTGGTAGCACTGGGGCCCACTAGAGCCTTTTCAGCAGTGGCGTAGCTAAGGAGCTGTGGGTCCCAATGCAAGTTTTAAATTGGGGCCCCCTAAGTACTCTATACATTACAATTAAAACAGCGCACCAGAACCTGCCAATGGCAACTACAGTGTCAGAGGTGCAAGAAGGGGATGGGGAACAGTTTCTTAATGATTTCCACTATTCAATGTATCTATAGAAGTGATTATTATGAGCACAAGACCAATAGAAAGCTAATACAGCAGTTGAGGGAGGATCCCTTGGGGCCCCTCTAGCCAAAGGGCCCCGATGCGGTCGCAACCTCTGCACCCCCTATTGCTACGCCACTGCTTTTCAGGTGCAATTTCCACTGTGGAATAATCTCCAGTGCTTCCAGAGGCACTAGGGTAATGCAAGCCTAGGTAAGTTATTCCACAGGTGAGATTGGGGGGCATCCTCACAATGTAGTGTGGCAAAAAGTCTAGAACCGGTCCCGTCTCTCAAATGTATATACCGGGAACGCTCAGGCCCGGATTTACCTCACAGGAGCCTTTAGGCACAGTTTTCCTGGCACCTTAGATTTCACCCTCCATGAACCTGCAAACCCCCACCAAACTGCCTTGCAAGTGTGTTGGCTGGCCCAGCTGTCACTTCTCCCTTACTTCACTTGCCCTTTATGGGTAGCTACAGGTGTCCCTTAGGATTAGGCAGCCAGAGGAACCCTCAATATTAAGTAGCCAGTAGTGCCCCCAAGTATAAGGTAGCTAGAAGAACCTCAGTATTAAGTAGCTAGAGGTTCCCCTGACTGAAGGGAGATCTCATCAGTGGAATGCCGAAAGCAGGTTGAGTTACCTCTCATTTACACTCTCATCAGGACTCTGCATAGGGAAAGAGGGAGGGAGGCACTCTGGGAGGCGAGTGAGCCGCATTTCCATTATCAGTCGCCTGTAGGCTCGTGCCTATAGTGCCTTATGGTGAATCCGGCCCTGGAAATGCTTGTAATAGAGTTACAGATTGCCCGGCAAGCTCATTGTGAACCAGAACTTGGAGTGCGTAAGGGGCTGAAAGAGACCCAAAAGCCCTCTTACTAAAATGCTTTGCAAAACAGAAGGTATTTGCATTAATTAAAGTTGGATTGAGTTCTAAGGTGTCCCACAGTGCACAGGGCCGGACTTGTACAGTTTACCGCCCAAGGTAAGGGTGGAGTAGTATTCGAGTAGTAAGGGTGGAGTAAGGGTGGAGTAGTAAGGGTGGAGTAAGGGTGGAGTAGTAAGGGTGGAGTAAGGGTGGAGTAGTAAGGGTGGAGTAGTACTCGAAAAATGGCTGGTGGTGACAGTAGGTGACAGCACAGGTCACAGACAGTAATCTTCCCCGTTTGCTGTGCCTTCATCCATCCATTCCCAGACACTTGCCTGACCACTGCAGTCCGCATGTTTGGCAGCTTTACTACATGACTGCACCAGCCCACTGCCCGCCCCTTGCTTCCTGGTTCTCTAGGCCATGGCCTTTGTGGCCTTGCCGGAAATCCGGCCATGATAAGTATCAATGTTGAATACCAACTCTCTCTTAATAAAAAGGAGTTATTGAAAGAAGGCCTAATAGCAGCACTCCAGCAGCATATTTTTCTCCTTCTCAATTGGAAGTCCTAACGAAATGAAAAAAGTGACTGGTTTAATTTCGGCAGTTTAAAAAGGAGACCTGCAGCTGCCCCTCCCCTGGTGATTCCATTCCACTGACATCATCATAGTGCAATTATAAATCCTTCTGATAGCAGTGCTAATAAACTAGCTGTTTGGGCTAATATGGAAGGCGGAATGGGAGACTCTCCAGGGGGGCGGGAATG
Organism: Hyperolius riggenbachi; assembly: GCF_040937935.1. Classification (NCBI taxonomy): domain Eukaryota; kingdom Metazoa; phylum Chordata; class Amphibia; order Anura; family Hyperoliidae; genus Hyperolius; species Hyperolius riggenbachi. Next base: position 42,034,512 of record NC_090647.1, on the reverse strand, counting down.
GCTGAGAAGGCAGAGGCTGCAGAACAATTAGCACATCCGAAGATGCCCTTCTGCAATATGGAAATGTTCAAATGGGTGTTAAAGGGGATTTAAATTTTTCATCAATATGAGCTGCAATGTTCAGAATTTATAATTCATATAATTCATCCTTGTGATACTGTATCCGGGGCCAGAGGAATACGATTCTCGATCATTAAAGTGTACCCGGGGGGGGGGGGGGGGGGGGGGGGGCAGGTGGGACAAAGAGGCATGTTCGCTGGTCCATGACATGCATGTGTGCCCCCTCGTGCTGCTCTCTGCCCCCCCCCCCCCTCCTGCACCCCCCAAAATTGCTGACATGCAGCTTGGGAAATCTCGAGGGGAAGGGTTGTCCCTTGCAGAAGAAGCACTTCTGAAAAACGCCCGCCGGGGGCGTTTCTAACACCCCTTCACCATCTCTCATTGGACAGCTCTGCCCAGTACTGCATTTCCTCCTCAGAGGTCACATTAAGTGGAAGTGGCTGATATCTAGTCACAGGAGCGACTCAGAGCGGTGGGAATTGCGGCTACCTGACCTGGCTAGCCCACCGGATCAGGTAGCATCTATATTTTTAACAAAGATTTCCACCTCAGCCAGGTTCACAGTGGGTGTTGCGTCCCCTGTAACAGCAGAAACACAACAGGAATCCTGTGCCACTCGTATTGCGTCTTGTGGAACAGCACGGTGGCGTAGAGGGCAGCACTCTCGCCTTGCAGTGCTGGGTCCCCAGTTCGAATCCCAGCCAGGGCATTATCTGCATGGAGTTTGTATATCCTCCATGTGTCTGTTTGGGTTTCCTCCAGACACTCCGGTTTCCCCCCACATCCCAAAAACATACAGATAAGTTAAAGAGAAACTGTGACCAAGAATTGAACGTCATCCCAATCAGTAGCTGATACCCCCTTTCCCATGAGAAATCTTTTCCTTTTCTCAAATGTATCATCAGGGGGGTCTTAATGGCTGAGATTGTGGTGAAGCCCCTCCCACAGGAAACTGTGAGGGCCATTGCCCTGGCAGTTTCCTGTCTGTGAATCTTGTTGCATTGTGGGAAATAACTGTTTACAGCTGTTTCCAACTGCCAAAAAAGCAGCAGCATCTCCTTCCACTGACATCACCTGCCAGCAGTAAAAATCTCACCATGTGGTAAATGTCAGAATGTAAATCAGGGAGAGGAAAGATCTTACAATGGGCAAACACTAAATCATTTATACATAATTATTGTAAAAATGAAGCACTTTTTTATTACATTATTTTCACTGGAGTTCCTCTTTAATTGGCTTCCCCCAAATCGGCCATAGACTAAGATGCATACAGTACACACTACATACATAGACATATGACTATGGCAGGGATTAGACTGTGAGCCCCTCTGAGGGATAGTTAAGTGACATTATACTCTGTACAGCTTTGTGGAAGATGTTGGTGCTATATAAATACTAAATAATCCTATATAATAATTTCCATGTCTGTGCGTCCGATGTGCCTGGCGTGCATGTATGGGCGGACTTGGGGCAGCGTTGTGGAAGGGGGCGTGCTCGCATGTGTAAGTCGCGTCCGTCTGCATGTGGATCGCGGCTATGCAGGTACGTGGGTCGCACACCCACGGGAGAAAAATATGGAGGATGACATATGTATTTCCTTTTAAATAATACACATTGCCTGGCTGTCCTACTGATCCCGTGTCTCTAATACTTTCAGCCACAGACCTTGAACTAGCATGCAGGTCAGATGTTTCTGACTGAAGTCTGAAGTTTATTTTGTACAGGACTACGTGATGACAGTAAATAAATCAACCTAATGAATAAAGTTGCAATGACCATTACTGCCACAAGATGGCGAGTCTGCATCAGCTGAATTCACTGGACATCTGATAAGCAAGATAAATGTGGATGCAGTTGTAATCCTGTCATTGGTTTAAATTGGCCAATTATTACGAAGCCCTTGTAAGCAAACTGCCTGTAAATCTTCTTGCCGGGATTAAAATGCGCTATTAAAAGTCGCTGACCACGCTTTTCCCTTGCCCGACCTTTCTTAACACATCATTTAGTAAAGCAAAGCTGAAAAATGGAGCCTATCACCATTCGGCTGAGGTGACTCGGGTGAATGTTCATTAGTGATACAAACCGGGGACCCTGGTGACACCTGGAGATTGGAACTAATTCGGCGGTTACGGGAATGACTAAGGCGGTAAGCGGAGCTGTGAGAGAGGGACAGTGTGGGGTAAGAGGTTTTAGGTCTTATTCAATTCACCTTTTCCCCTGAGTTTTCTCCTATGAGATAATGTTTTATCTTCTGTTTAAAATAACTTTTTCAAAAAAGTACCAAAAGGTACGTGAAAAAGTACTGCCAAAATTATTCTGAGTATTGTCTTACTTGTCAGTGCCTTAAAGAGAATCTGTACTGTGACAATCTTACAAAAATAAACGTACCAGCCTGTTTGTTGTCTTCTCCTAGCCCCCTCTGTGACATTTTCGCCGCTCCCCGCTGCTTACTTGGCGATAAAATCACTGTTTTATTCATTGTTTTTGTAAACAATGAAGATGGTAAACAGGAAATACATCATCAGAGCAGGTGCCTGTTTGCAGTGGCTCCTCTCAAGCCTGACTTGACTGCTGGAATGTTTCTTCCACTTGTTGCCTTAGCTACTTGTCTGGGTTTTGAACTGATCTTTCTGCACTCACAGCTGTTCACAAGGTCACAGCTCCATGAGCTGCAGACATGCTGGCTCAGACCTTGCCTGTGACTCATACACACAGCACACACACAGAGCCTGGAGGGGGCGTGTAGGGGGCATGCATTACTTCTCCCTATCACAGCAGAGACAGTGCATTCCTCTCTGGGTCGACAAAGCTTGACAGAGGAAACACAGTGCAACTAGAAAACACAGGAGACAGTGCAACTAGAAAAGGCTGCAGTAAGCCAGACCACATTATAACAGGTATAGGAACTTATAGGATAGAAGAAATAAGGCTGAATATTTTGTTACAGAGTCTCTTTAAAGCGGGATTGTCAGCCATAAAATCAAAGCTCATTTAAGCACTGCTCTGTGTTTATTGTGCATCCTACAGCCTGACCCTTCATTGTAAGCACTCCGATATAATCAGAAATGTTTCTGCTGTAATAGATAATAATGGCAGTATTTGTATAGCGCCTTTCTCCTGTCGGACTCAAAGCGCTTGCGAGGCAGCCACTAGAGCGCACTCAGTAGGCAGTAGCAGTGTTAAGGAGACTTGCCCAAGAAACTCCTTACTGAATAGGTGCTGGCTTACTGAACTGGCAGAGCCGAGATTTGAACCCAGGTCTCCTGTGTCAGAGGCAGAGCCCTTAACCATTACACTATCCAGCCACTCGCCTATCTCACTCAGCCTGGGTTTATTTGGTGCATTGCAAAAGAGAAGGAAGCTTGTTATCTTTCCTCCCACATTCCTGCCTGTCACTGATTGGCTGAGGGCAGTTCGGTGTGACACAAGGCTGAGAAGGGAGAAGCTGCTGAAATATGATCTATGCTGTGCTCATAAGTGTTTACAAAACAAGCTCGATATGACAGTGCAGCAAAGATGGAAAATGCCTGAAACAGTTTTCTCTTTATTTACTATATAAAATTAAAATATATGTGCTTTTTCCTGGGATAGTATGGCAGTCCCTGCTGCTTTAAAATGCATATTATTGATAAGGAGTAAAAATATCAGGGGAAAACTTAGGGGAAAAAGTAAATTGAATAAGGACCTTTATCTCTATAGCATGGGAGTCAGTTCAGCAGCACCTTGGCTTATTGAATAACCACTAACAGCTCAGAAGCGTGCATGAAAAAAGGGCCTGAGTTGATAACAAAATGGTGCCGGTTATTAACGAAATCTGATAACGATAAACATTGTTGTCAAGCTTTGTTAACGATAAATACCGTTGTAAAAACAGACGAGAAATAATAACGAAAAGATATTACAGCTTAACCCAACCCTACCCTTACACAGAACCCTCCCCTGGTGGCGCCAAAAACTAACCACTCCGCTGGTGGTGCCTAACCCTAACCCCCCGGTGGTGCCTAACCCTAACCACCCCCCCCTTGCTGTTGCCTAAAACTAGCTGTCGGCCCGGGTGGTGCCTAACCCTAACCACTCCCCCTGGTGATGCTTAACTCTAACCACTCCCTCTGCAGAAACACCCTTTTACACATAGTAGCGATAATATCTTTGATAACGTAAAATTTGTAAATACAAACAAAATAATATGACAAAAACTATAACGTTGCAAGCTTCTAAAACGATGACATACTTCATGCTATCATACTATTGTTAACGATATTTATCACGGCGCCCTTTTTTCTGCTTTTTTGCCATATTAACGATAATTGCATTAAAGTCTATGGCGGCGCCCTTTTCATCCACCCTTTTTTCCTGCTACCGCTCAGAAGGTTCAAATAACGTAAACCTGTTAGCACTCTGCTGAGATCTAATTATGCTGCCTGTTGCAGTTCTCAGGAGGGTCACGTGATCAGCTGAACAGCCACTTGCAGCATAAGGGTGGAAAGGGGAAAGGGCTTTTGCTCAACAGAAAAGCTAATTAAGTCTACTTTTTTAAGAAAAAGGAGGATAACCTATTGCCGGGAAGATATGCGGAATGTTCGTTTACTGAGAGTCCTATGCACAGAGGGATATACTGGTTGCTTGGCAGCTGCAAAGGCTGTACTTTCCCACAATGCAACAAGGCTCACAGACAGGAAACTGTCAGGGTCATGGGCATGACATCACAGTGTGGGAGGAGTTTCACCACAATAGCAGCCACACAGATGCCCCTGATGATCTATTGGAAAAGGTAAAGCTTTCTTGTAGGAAAGGGATTATCAGCTACTGATTGGGATGGGTTACCATTCCACTTTAAACCATTCATGCACTATACAGAATTAACAACGTAATCACCGATCCACGCCAAGTGTTGTGGACGTGGCGGCAGCCCCAGGAACGCTCAACGCCAATTGGCATGAAGTTCTGGGGCAGGCGGCGATCAGAGGTGTAGCTAGGCTTTTCAGCGCCCATGGACAAAAACTGTTTCTGCGCCCCCCTCTGGACAAATTGGGTATGGCCACGCATCAGAATGTGGGTGTGGTCATGGGTTTTTAGCGGAATGTACAAATGTTGTTTAGATAGCCAAATGTGCCTCCCTTTATATAGCCAGATGTGCCTCCCTTCCCCTCGTTTAGATAGCCAGATGTACCCCCTATAATTAGTTAGATGTGCCCCCCTTGTTCTGCTGCAGAGGGAGGGAGAGAAGTAGGGGCACTTTTGGCAGCCAGCGAGCCGCCTCTCACTCACTTGGGGGTGCGATGGCCATGCTCTGCGCCCCCTTACAGTGCTGCGCCCGGGGACATGTGTACCCCCTTGCCCACCCATAGCTACGCCTCTGGCGGCGATCACCGCTAGGAGACTGCTAGACGGATAAAACCGCCATTTATTTATATTGCACAGTGCTGCGATCTATCGCAGCGCTGTCTTGCCCTGGGAGGCAGGAGAGTGATCGGCTCTCATAGGCTGATGCCTATATGACAGCTGATCTTGCTGATTGGCTAGCGGGGGGAGGGAGGGCGGGGTTAATAGAAAATAAAGAAAACATTGGTAACATTTATTTAAAAAATAATCATAGATAAAAAATAAACAAACATGTCGGCGGGGATCAGACCTCACCATCAGAAAGCTCTGTTAGTAGGCAGAAAAGGGGGGAGGGGGGTGAATCACTTTTGGGCTGAGTTGTACAGCCCTGCAGTGAGGCCTTAAAGCTGCAGTGGGCTGAATTGTGGAAAATAGCCTGGTCACTAAAGGGTGTAAGCCTACGGTTCTCAAGTGGTTAACCACCCTGGTGTTCTATTGAGATCGCCAGGGCGGCTGCGGGAGGTTTTTTTTTTAATAAAAAAAAAACTATTTCATGCAGCCAACTGAAAGTTGGCTGCATGAAAGCCCACTAGAGGGCGCTCCGGAGGCGTGTTTCCGATCGCCTCCGGCAAGCAGAAGTAACAAGGAAGGCTGCAATGAGCAGCCTTCCTTGTTTGGAGTGACGTCATGGACGTCAGCCGACGTCCTGACGTCAGCCGCCTCCGGTCCAGCCCTTAGCGCTGGCCGGAACTATTTGTTCCGGCTGCGCAGGGCTCGGGCGGCTGGGGGGACCCTCTTTCGCCGCTGCTTGCGGCGGATCGCCGCAGAGCGGCGGCGATCAGGCAGCACACGCGGCTGGCAAAGTGCCGGCTGCGTGTGCTGCTTTTTATTTCATCAAAATCGGCCCAGCAGGGCCTGAGCGGCACCCTCTGGCGGTAATGGACGAGCTGAGCTCGTCCATACCACTAGGGTGGTTAAAGGATACCCGAAGTGACATGTGATATGATGATATAGACATGGGTATGTACGGTGCCTAGCACACAAATAACTAGGCTGTGTTCCTTGTTTTCTTTCTCTGCTTGAAAGAGTTAAATATCAGGTCCTTTAGTAAAATGCTTTGACTCAAGTTCCCCATTAGAATTTTACATTCTCTTATCCTGTTCTCATACCTCCCAACTTTTTGAGATGAGAAAGAGGGACACTTAGGGCTCGATTCACAAAGCGGTGCTAACCCAGTTAGAGACTTTAGGCATGATAACCATTGCACCACTCTGGTGAAAAGCCAGTTTAGGTGTGATAAGTTTAGGCATGATAAGTTTAGGTGTGATAAGTTTAGGCATGCTAAGTTTAGATAAGTTTAGATCGCTTGCAAAGCCCCGCACGCAAAGCAGCGCCATTAAACTTTATACGAAGTGCACCAGACTTTGCTAGCGTAAAACTTTTGATCAGCTGTGCACTGCGGTGCTAACGCAGTTGGCGCTTAAACTTATCATGCCTAAACTTATCACACCTAAACTTATCATGCCTAAACTTATCACACCTAAACTTATCATGCCTAAACTGAGTTTAGGCATGATAAAGGGCTTTTCACCAGGGTGCTAACTGTTAGCACCGCTTTGTGAATCAGGCCCTTAAGCCCCGCCCCTGCCACACTCCTGATCACGCCACATCACAACCCAAGTCACGCATACCATAAAGATTTCATAAGAAAAATATGCTGTTTTATAATTCAAATCATGCTGGTTCGTTCATTTTCCTTCATATTAACATTTTAAAATTAGTAATATATCAATTTAAAGGATGGAAATAAAGTTTAGAGTCAAACACATTTTTTAGTAGAGACATATATATATTTACATAGAAAGAGCGACAAAGTCCTGAAAGAGGGACAAATGAGGAGGAAAGAGGGACAGGGTGCCCAAAGAGGGACTGTCATTCCAAAAGAGAGACAGTTGGGAGCTATGTGTTCTGTGTAGGTTTATTTTAGGGAATAAAGTAGTTGTAGTTGTTGTGGGTGATGATACACAATAATGAAGTAAGCTCTACAATTTATAACAACAGAAATGATTTTATCGGAACCTTCTTGCGTCACAGCGGACGTCACACCGGCGGAGTGCAGCGTTCCTGTCTAGCCGATGTTCTTTTCAGGGTCACTCTGCTAAAAATACCATCCAGGGCCGGTCCTGGGGGAGATCACAGCGCGGATCCTGTCGGGCTGTCAGCGAGCGGATAAATGCGGTGTAAAGCTAATTGCCCACTTTTGCTCTTTGGCTGCGCTAATTGAACGATGCAGCGAATTCGGATGACTGATCGTGATGATGTTTTGCTCTCCTGGGAGGACGCTTGCGTTTTAAATGAGACAGTACATAACAGATCTCCTCGTTTTTATCTTCCTTTCAGACAATACGCGAACACGCACTCAGTCATCTGTGCTTACAGTACGCGTAGACGCACTGTCCCAGCAACTGTGTGCAGCATCTCGAGATAAGCAGTGCAACCTCCATATGATACACTGGCTACCTCTACCCACACATGACTTCTGTTGTACTCAACACCCCTATCTAGTCTAAAGTCAATCCTGTAGCATAATGGTAACATCCAGCCCTGTTTGTAGGGGGAGGCAGGGCGGGTGACCACCCAGGGTGCAGTGAGGGAGGGCAGGTGGTGAAGGACGGCGGAGAAGCGGAGGATGAAGCCATGGGGAGGGGGGTGGACTGCTCCCTCCCTCTCCACGGGTCCCCCTCCTTGCTCCCCCTCCATTGAAGAAATGTCCGGCAGTTGGGTGTTAGCAATAACTCAATTTCGGGGTTCCAGGCCATGTTCACGCCTATTCTATACTGGGGTACCCATGGCTGGCTAACCTATACTGGGGCACCTATGGCTAGCTAACCTATACTGGGGCACCTATGCCTGGCTAACCTATACTGGGGCACCTATGGCTGGCTAACCTATACTGGGGCACCTATGGCTGGCTAACCTATACTGGGGCACCTATGTCTGGCTAACCTATACTGGGGCACCTATGGCTGGCTTACCTATACTGGGGCACCTATGGCTGGCTAACCTATACTGGGGCACCTATGGCTAGCTAACCTATACTTGGGCACCTATGCCTGGCTAACCTATACTGGGGCACCTATGGCTGGCTAACCTATACTAGGGCACCTATGGCTGGCTTACCTATACTGGGGTACCCATGGCTGGCTAACCTATACTGGGGCACCTATGACTGGCTAACCTATACTGGGGCACCTATGCCTGGTTAACCTATACTGGGGCACCTATGGCTGGCTAGCCTATACTGGGGCACCTATGTCTGGCTAACCTATACTGGGGCACCTATGGCTGGCTAACCTATACTGGGGCACCTATGGCTGGCTAACCTATACTGGGGCACCTATGCCTGGCTAGCCTATACTGGGGCACCTATGTCTGGCTAACCTATACTGGCGCACCTATGCCTGGCTAACCTATACTGGGGCACCTATGGCTGGCTAGCCTATACTGGGGCACCTATGTCTGGCTACCTTTACCGGGGCACCTATGGCTGGCTTACCTATACTTAGGCACCTATTGCTAGGTACCTATACTGGGGAGCTACATTTTTACATCCTTGCCCTAGGAGCAATTTAGCCTAGCAACTGCACTGTTAACATCCATGCCCTGCGAAACGAACACTTCCCATACATCCTTTTTAAACACAAAAAAGGTCACTAGTTTATATAATTGAGCTAGGAGACCCTTGAAAGACTGTGTCATTGAGCAGAGACAATAAAACTTTAAAAGCTACTTTAAGTTTTTAAATATACTGTAGTACAAAAATGTAACAAACCTTTACTTAACTTAATGTAAAACTTTTTTTTTTAATTTTTCTATTATGTAAAATACCTGGAAGGGTGTGCGCGGCCCACTCTGCACCCCTTCCTCCACTTTAACCCTCCTGGCGGTCTATTAAAAACCGGCAGGGGGCAGCACAGCAGTTTTTTATTTTTTTAATCATGTAGCTAGCGCAGCCGCTGTGCAGCGACATCCCCCCACCCTCTTCAATCGCCTCTGCCGATCAAGCCCGTCCGGAAATCCCGTTCTGAACGGGATTTCCATTAGGGCTTCTCCCGTCGCCATGGCGACGGGTGGGATGACGTCCCGATCCACCCCTCAGCGCTGCATAGCACTGATTGGCCAGGCAGCGCATGGGGTCGGGGGAGGGGGGGGCTGGGCGGGTAGCGGCGAATCGGCGGCGATCGGTGTGCACACGCAGCTAGCAAAGTGCTAGCTGCGTGTAGCAAAAAAAGCATTATGCAAATCGGCCCAGCAGCAGAACTACGTTCAGGGTTACCGCCAGGAGGGTTAATGGCTAGCTTCTCCCAGGTAAACGGACGTTTGCATGTCATTTTCTGGTTGTTTAGAATAGAGGTTAGGGTCCCTTCCAATAGGTTAACCTCACTGCGGTGGAAGGGTCTAGCATGCAATCTGTATTTCTCCCTATCCTGTACAAAAATGTACGTTTTCAAACATTAAATTTAAAAAAAAGTTATTTTTTGGAGTAGGAGGATAAATACAATTGTTTCTCATTAATCCTGCAGAATGGTTGCATCTGTCCTCGTAGATAAATCCAAGTAAAGTTTACAAAAATCCTTGTAGTCCAGGCCTGTCAAATAAATAAACTAACCCCACCATTGCCACATAAGACTGATTCTTCACTCACTCCACTGGCTTCCAATAAAGTAGAGAATCCTCTTCAAGGCTAGCCTATTAACATTCAAATTCCAGCACAATTTGGGCCTTGAATACCGGAAGGATTTGCTGCAACTGCACCCAGGGCCGGATTTGTACTTTTTACCGCCCAAGGCCAACTATACCATCTGCATGGTTGTTATCTCTGTGTGCCCCAATGAAATTTCTCCTTACTTTCCATCATTGCTGTCACAGACAATAGCTATTTTAGTAATATGCGTATAGATTATAAATTATGTTTTGAACTTTTATGTTATGTTTGCCATCTTGTTAATGATGGACCCATTGTGTCACCATGAGAGTTAGGCAGAGGTGAACCTGCAGGATAGAGCTTACAGGTCTTGCAGGGATGACACAAGTACAGGAAAGAGAGTTCAAATGTTAAAACTGTCCTTGTAGATAGGGATGGCTGCATAGAACAGCTTTACTTCCCCTCACTGAGCCGCCCCTAAATTTCTGGTGCCCTAGGCCATGGCCTATGTGGCCTTGCCAGAAATCCGGCCCTGACTGCACCATACCTCCCACAACTTCAGATCAACAGGATCTAATAACTTTATCACCCCCAGAGTCCAACTCAAAACCTTTGGAGCCAGAGCCTTCTGTCATGCTGCCCCTACCCTTTGGAACCCCCTGCCACACGCCATCAGGACATCTTTATACCTGGAAACATTGAGGTCCGAACCGAAAATCCACCTGTTTAGCCTATGCATTTATGAACACCTGACTATTTCCTCTATAACTGCAACTGTGCATTGATCTTAGACATGCACGTGGAGTCCTATGGGAAAAAAAGCAATTTACAAATATTGTTGTATTGTATGGTATACATGTAAAATGAGAAGATAAAAAAAAAAGTAGAACATCAGTTAAAGAGAACCCGAGGTGTGTTTAACGAATGTTATCTGCATACAGAGGCTGGATCTGCCTATACAGCCCAGCCTCTGTTGCTATCCCAAACCCCACTAAGGTCCCCCTGCACTCTGCAATCCCTCATAAATCACAGCCGTGCTGTGAGGCTGTGTTTACATCTGTAGTGTCAGTCTCAGCTGCTCCCCTGACTCCTGCATAGCTCCGGTCCCTGCCCCGTCCCTTCCCTCCAATCAGCAGGGAGGGAAGGGATGCAGGCGGGGACTGGAGTTCTGCAGGAGGCGGGGAGAGCAGCAGACTGACACTATAGAGATAAACACTGTCAGCTCTGACAAGCTGTTTGTCAGCAGCGTGGCTGTGATTTATGAGGGATTGCAGAGTGCAGGGGGACCTTAGGGGGGTTTGGGATAGCAACAGAGGCTGGGCTGTATAGGCAGATCCAGCCTCTGTATGCAGATAATATTCTTCAAACCCACCTCGGGTTCTCTTTAAAATCGCCATTGCATTTCTCAGAGGATCAGTACTTGGGGCCCTTTTTCATTATAAACGCCTATAATTCTGCTTTACTGGACACTTGAAGTGAGAGGGCTACGGGGGCTGCCATATTTATTTCCTTAAAAACAATGCAAATTGCCTGACTGTCCTGCAGATCAGGTGCTCTGACTGAAGTCTGACTGGATTAGCTGCATGCTTTTTTCGGGTGTATGATTCAAACACTACTGCAGCCAGAAAGTTCGGCAGGGCTGCCAGGCAACTGGAATTGTTTAAAAGAAAATAAATATGGCAGCCTCCACGTCTCAATTAGCTCAGATAAACTTTATAGCGGAACTGAAATAAACTAAAAAAAAGTGTCACTTACCTGGGGCTTCTGCCAGCCCCCTGCAGCCGCCCTGTGTCCACTGCCCAAGCTGTTACCATACGATCCTTCGTTCCCCCGCGGCGGCTCAATTTAGTTTACGCAGTGGAAGTCGTTGTCTAAGTCGACCTCCACTGCGCCCTGGCCACGTGTATCCTCGTACGCGCTCCCATGGCCAAGAGCGCTCTGCGCAGGCTCAGTACGGGAAAATCTCTACTACGCCTGCGCAGGATGCTCCCGGCTACGGGGAGCATGAACGAGGGCTCAGTACACTGCCAAAGTGAAAGAGAGCCGTGGCGGGGGGACTGGAGCTTCTGTGAGTGGCTGCGCGGGCACAGGTCCACTGCAGGGGGCTGGCAGAAGCCCCAGGAAAGTGAAACTCTTATTTTTTTAGTTTATTTCAGTTCCGCTTTAACCTCCCTAGCGTTCTGGACGAGCTGTGCCCGTCCAGAGACGCTACAGGGGACCGCTCAGGCCCCGCTGGGCCGATTTTGACAATTTTTTTTTCAAACACGCAGCTAGCACTTTGCTAGGTGTGTGTTTGCCCCGATCGCCGCCGCTCACCGCCGATCCGCCACGAAAGAGGGCCCCCCCCCCCCACACAGCCTGTCCAATCGCCGCCAGGCTGCGGGATGGATGGGTAGTCCCAGTGACGTCACGACATCGATGACGTCACTCCATTCGTCGCCATGGCGACGGGGGAAGCCCTAAAGGAAATCTCGTTCAGAACGAGATTTCCTTATGGGCGTGATCGCCGGCGGCGATCAGAAGGGTGGGAGGGAGAGAAGAGGAAGGGGAGAATCATGTAGCTAGCGCTAGGCTAGCTACATGAAAAGAAAAAAAAACGGGCGAAAAAAAAAACCCTCCTGCGCCCGTGCGGCCGCGGGAATTGAAACGCCCAGCAGGTTAAAGAGTGACATATGTAGTGACCTATATAATAGAATGGAGGAAATAATTTAAAATACCCACTTTTACAGTAATGATTCTGTTTTTTTTAACATCATAAACACTTCCTATATCTATAGATTGCTGTGTATTGGTGTGTAGCCCCCAGTGGCATAGTCAGAGATCATGGGGCCCCATAGCAAAACTTTCATAGGGCCATCAGATGCAGGCACTCCAATGCCACCTGCCCCTACCCTAGGGATATGAGTTAACCTCCGTGGCGGTAACCCCGAGCTAGGGTCGGGGCGTAAAACCGCAGCTCCGAGCGGTAATCCCGACCTCTGCTCGAGGTAGCCGCCAGGAGGTCTATGTAGAGCAATGGGAGCCTTTCTACATACCTCCCGGGGATCCCGACGTCAGATGCCATTCTTTTTCCATCCTCCAGGGTGCTGCTTCCTCCTGGTGAGATCGCCTTTAGAGTTGCAGCGCCACCCGGAGGATGGAGGCATAACTGCAGCGCGTGATTGCTGGGGCTGTGCTGATCTCCCTAGCGGCATGATATTTTCCAGGTTTTAGGGTCTAAAAGAGTGCAAAATAATTGCACCGCCTGTAGACCCTAAAATCTGGAAAGAATCATAACGTCAAAGGGGTTAATTGGGCAATTTACATTCTCATGCGATCTACACAGCATATAGTCCATGGGCACTGAGAAAAGTCAGAGGAAGGAGAAAGACAAGAAAGTTCATGCTGAACACATTAAGTACCACGAGGGCCCCCTATGCTCCAGGGCCCCATAGCAGCTGCTATGGCTATTGCTAAACCCCTGGTAGTCCCGCACTCCAGGTGATGCTTAGCCTAGGCTGTTTAGCTATGCAGACTTCTTCCATCAGAGCATTCTAGGCGACTAAGCGTTTGTTTACTGAGAATTCTGAAGGCTGTGAAAATAACATTCCACAGAGCTGCATCTGACAGGTCTGAAGATATTAGCACCTGTGATGAATTTCAGAATGTGAATCAGGGAGAGGAAAGGTTTTACAGTGGGCAAACATTGACTAAATAATTAATAAATTAACCTATTTTGGTTCCTGGACGTAGTTTCTACGTCCAGGAACCATGCTCGCTACCGCGCGCCCCCGCGGCCGATCGTGCGCATGCACGCGCACTCCCGGCCGCGGATTCGGTAGCCAAGGAATCAATGTATCGGGCTATGGTGCCCGATCACTGATTCCTCTCCCCCGCTGAATAAGCGACAGCTTCTCTCGGAAGCTGAGCTTTTTATGGCCGTCTCCTTCCCGATGCGTCGCTCTAAGCGCGTGCTACGCTTAGAGTGACGTCATGTAAACAAACTCATGGCCGCCATCTTGTGGTCAAAAAGTAATACTACACCTGAAAAACAAAAACAAAAAGAATTGACACACATTTACATTATAAATCTATTGTTTACCTCCCACCCTCCCAAAAGTACCCAAATAAAATGTTTAGTATAAAAAAAAACCCATTACAATAAAAAAAAAAAACATGTAAATATTTACCTAAGGGTCTAAACTTTTTAAATATCAATGTAAAGATGAAATATTTCTATATTTTTTTTTATTTTAAACTTGTAAATAGTGATAGATGCAAAATGGAAAAAATGCACCTTTATTTCCAAATAAAATATTGTCGCCATACATTGTGATAGGGACATAATTTTAACGGTGTAATAACCGGGACATATGGACAAATACAATACGCGAGTTTTAATTATGGAGGCATGTATTATTTTAAAACTATAATGGCTGAAAACTGAGAAATAATGAATTTTTCCATTTGTTTCTTATTCTTCCTGTTAAAATGCATTTACAGTAAAGTGGCTCTTAGCAAAATGTACCCCCCAAAGAAAGCCTAATTGGTGACGGAAAAAACAAGATATAGATCAGTGCATTGTGATAAGTAGTGATAAAGTTATAGGCTAATGAATGGGAGGTGAGCATTTCTCACGTGAAAACGACGGAACCTGAATGGGTTAATATTGTAAAAAAAAAAAAAAAAAAAAGCAATTTTCTTAATTACATTATTTTCACTACCGGTCCAAGCGTACCCGAGGCAACACGTGACATGATGAGATGAACATTACAGTACAGTACCAAACATTCATAATCAGACTGGTTTACTTGTTTTATTTTGCTGTCTGAAATAATTAATTTTCAGGCATGCAAGTGACAGCTTCTGTCTTGTCAGGAATATAGTTATCACTGATAAGCTGATTGCAGCCATAAAAGTTTTCCTGTCAGAATACAACTTCTGAGAGCAGAGGGATATAAAAAATGTCAATAGCTTAAGTATTTTAACTCTGGGACACTTCATAGGCTGCCACTGAGCAGAGACAACAAAACATTCAGTCTACTTTCTAAACGTTTAAATATAAAATAAAACCATGTGATACCTAAAAAAGTCATTTTAGGATTAGGAGTAGGATTATTATTATTATTTGGTATTTATATAGCATAGACATCTTCCACGGTGCTGTACAGAGTATATAGTCTTGTCACTTCACTGTTTATCAAAGGTAGTCATAGTCATGTGTCGTGTTGTATGTACGTATGTATCGTGTAGTATATCTATCGTGGTCTAGGGCCAATTTAGAGGAAGCCAATTAACTTATCTGTATGTTTTTAGGAGGATAAATACAACTGTTTATCCATAGCTCCCACCTCTCCCTCTTTTGGAGGGACAGTCCCTCTTTGGGAGCGCTGTCCCTCTTTCCCTCTTTCCTCCTCATTTGTCCCTCTTTCAGGACTTTGTCCCTCTTTCTATGTAAATATGTATATTTCTCTACTAAAATGTGTTTGATTGACTCTAAACTTTATTCCCATTCTTTTAAATTGATAATTACTAATTAAAATTACTAATTTTAAAATGTTAATATGAAGGAAAATGAATCAGGACAGAAAAGACCAGCGTGGTTTAAATTTTAAAACAACATATTTTTCTTATGAAATCTGTATGGTATGCGTGACTAGAGGTGTGACGTGGGCGTGCTCAGGGGTGTGGCAGGGGCGTGGCTTAATAAGTGTCCCTCTTTCCCATCTCAAAAAGTGGGGAGGTATGGTTTATCTCATCAGTCTATTTTCACTCGGAGTTCACTTTAAACAACTGAGCAATTAAAAAAACTCTCCTGTAAAGCTTAGATGTATAAGTGAGGGGATTTGGCTTTGGGTCTATAGCACAGCACTGTTTCCTAGACACAGTTGGCAGGGGCTACTAGAATCAGCTACTATAGCGGGGTATGGAAAACCATGGCTCTCAATGAGTGTCAATCAGCACGGTGACTTGGTTTTATTGCCGGCGTGCCAAGACCCCCTCTACGATGTACAATCAGCAGTGTTTATGTACATTACAGGGTGGCGGAGCCAAGACGCTTCTGGTTACAGTTCATACTGAGCTTTCCAACCCGCCAACAGCATTGTCCAGAGCAGCCTAATGATCTGCTGCCAACAACGGACAATAGCAACGAGGAGAACATTCCAGCTTACAGCGAGCTATTTTCACATACAGCAAAAGAGGGAGATCTAAAGGTGGCCACTAACCGCCCAATTTCTAGCGGAAAATCTTTTGAGCGATCAGAGAATTCTGATTGGATTGGTTGTAAATAATCTCCGTTGGTGGGCACAATCGATTACGAACGATTATAGAAACAGTTGTCCCATTGGACTTTTGTCAAAACCAAAAAAAATAGGAAGCAAAGTTTGGTTAGTTGATGGTGAAGTGAACGATGTATTACGATATTTCACTTTCGATCTGAATTTTGGCTCAACGAAATTCCAATCGGACGACTGTTTTTATAATCATTCATAATCGATTGTGCCCATCAACAGAGATTATTTGCAACCAATCTGTTCACATCTGATCAGAATTATCGGTTTGCTCTTATTATTTTTTCACTAGAAATTGGACTGTTAGCGGCCACCTTAAAGAGGAACTTCAGCCTAAACAAACATACTGTCATTAAGTTACATTAGTTATGTTAATTAAAATAGATAGGTAATATAATAATCTCTTACCCATCCTGTTTTAAAAGATCAGGCAAATGTTTGATTTCATGATGGCAGCCATCTTTTTGGTTGAAAGGAGGTGACAGGGAGCATGAGACACAGTCCCAACTGTCCTGTGTGCTGATCACCTCTCCCAGTTGCTAGGCGACGTGAACAACAACATAGGAAATCCCATCATGCTTTGCACAGCATCAGGGAAAAAAAGCCCGGGCAGTTTTCTTTGATGGGTGGAGCTTCGCTAAAAATACAGCTAAAAATGATGCTTTGGTAAGAAAAACAAAGTTCTAATGCTGTGAAACTGTTAAAGAAACACCAAGCCTTTTCAGTTCTGCTGAGTAGATTTTTAGTCCGGAGGTTCACTTTAATGCTTTGTTAAAGTGGCACCAGGAACACATACCAAGTAAAACCTTGGATTAAGAAATGTGGTTTCTCTTGCACAGGACAGAAAGAAAACATAGAGAAATGCACCCTGTAGGTATTTAGAGAGTTTAGCCTGTCTAATTACCCCTCATCTGTGTCCAAGCACAAGTTGTAATTTGATCCCTCAGCTGTGTCAGTTGGCTGCCTCGGCAGAGCAGCTAATTTCTAAACACTTGCTGTTAACCCTAAGTCTGCTTCCATGAAAGTAGGAAGTGGACACACTGAAGATATATTGCAGGATTTGTATCGACTGTAACAAATAAATGTTTTTCTTTAAAGGTTTTTATGCTGCTGCTTATCTTTTGGAGCAGAGAGGAAGTTCTGAGTTCAGGTCCGCTTAATAGAGTTACTTTTGCCATTAATCAAGGAAAAAAAAATAGAATACCATAGTATCAAATTCTGTACGTGAAAACAATTCTCAATTTGAAATAAAGAATAAATTGGCGGATCAGTGTGGCATATTATCCTTCATATTTTCCAGCTAGCACAATACATAAGCAGGTTTGGCTTTCGCGTTGTTTTGCGCACGTCTGCTCTTGCGGCTCACAGACAATGGCTCTCCCCGCGCCTTTCACAGCGACAACACCTCTCCGAAGCCTTTCTATTCGCAGTGCAACAAGAGCTTATTGGGTAGACTCATTACACACAATGACCTGTGTGAGTCTCAAACACTCGTACCGATTTCTCGCTGAATGCGTTTGAAAAGGAGGTCATGAAACATTTTTTTTTAATAGATGAATAAACCTCCGTGGATAAACAAGGAAACCTTCACCGAGGCCAAATGGAAAACTTTATGAAATGGAATTTATAGAACTTGTAAAATAGATCTTTTGCCGGTGCCCAGATTACTGTCTGATTGGCTGTACGGCGTTTGTACACTGAAGAGGACCTGTTCCGCTGCCGAAAGGAGGTAATGCATAATGCTTCGCTGCCGGTCTGCATTATATGCAGGAGCAGGTGGGCACCCCGAGTCCGATGGCGGGGGTCCTAGCAGCAATTGTTCGGCCGCGGTGTCAGCCCCAGGACCGCCTAACGCCAATTGGCGTCAGGTCCTGGAGCCGGTGTAATGACAGAATGAGCAGCCCGATAGCAGCCCAGCACGCTGAAGCTAAACGTCATCACGTAGTGGAGCATCGGGCCACGAGTCATCAGAACGTGACAATGTAAGACGCATGCCCGTGTTTCTGCTGCTGAATTGTTTATAAACGTCTGTGGCCGCCTCCGCCCACCACCACTGTCATCAGCATAATACCCTCCTACTGCCCTCCCCAATATCCTCCGTATCATTTTCTGGAATGTAAATATAAAAAGCGTTTTAAACACTTTTCACACAAAAAATGGCATTGAATCAGAGAAGCAGTGGTGGCTATCGGTGCTGATTTTGTTATATCCTGGTATTGCCTTCAAGAAGATTAGTTAAAGTTAAATGATAGAGGATGGTGGGGTGGGGAGGATGTGGTGTTGCTGCGCTCAACCATCTATTTCAATTCAGCAGTGAGGGGCGGAGCAGAGCAGCACTAAAATATACTGTTTACCTAAGTTAATTCACGCTGCAGCGAGGGGGGATGACACAGCACGCACGTACCAAATCTGCATGCGCAGTACTAACAGAGCTGCACAATCTGGGCAGCTGCCTATTCTGCCACTACACCGGCTACTGCAGGAGATCGTGCGCTGGCTGCGCGTTCATCTCCTGCTTGAGGGGCGGAGCTCCGCCCCACCTTCAGTCTCCGAGCAGAGACTGTAAAGGTGGCCATACACTGGTCGATTTGCCATCAGATCGACCAACAGATAGATCCCTCTCTGATCGAATCTGATCAGAGAGGGATCGTATGGCTGCCTTTACTGCAAACAGATTGTGAATCGATTTCAGCATTTGTGAAGCTGCCGCTGCCCCCTCGCCAGCTATATGTTATATACATTATATATGCATTATCTGCTCCGCCGGCGTGAGTCCCCCGGTCTCTGCTGTCTTCTTCTCCATTTTGGGCTCCGAGTCCGGCTGGGTTCACTGAACTTCCTGTTCGGGGAACAGTAGAGGGCACTCTACTCTTTAAACTTCCTGCCGGGACAGGAAGTTCAGTGAAGCCAGCTGGACTCGGAGACCAGGGCAGAGAAACCCCCCACCGCATACATTACCTGATCCGGCCGGCGCGAGTCCCCTGGTCTCCGCTGTCTTTTTCTCCGCTCCGGGCTCCAGGGCTGCAGCTTCACTGTACTTCCTGTCCGGGGAAGTTTAAACAGTAGAGAGCGCTCAACTGTTTAAACTTCCTGTCCGGACAGGAAGAAGTGAAGCCTGCCAGAGCCCAGCGGAGAAGGAACAGCGGTGACAGCAGGGATACGCGCCGGCCGGATCAGGTAATGTATTGCCGCTAGCGTCGGTCATCGGACATTCAAACGCCGCTATCGACGCACTCCCGACCCGCCGGCGATCGAGCGAAATCTTCCGCACGGACGGATCAACCGGAACGATCGATTTCGGATGGAAATCGATCGTTCTGTCAGCAATTGCGCAACGAGTTCACAGCAGATTTGATCACAGTGATCGACTCTGCTGCATATCGGAGGGAAAATCGTTAGGTGTATGGGCCCCTTTAGACGGCGAAACCGCCATCTTTTCACTAAGTACAGCGCTGCGAATCCGCAGCAGCGCTGTACTGGGGACAGCCATGTGACACGGCTGTCCCCCTGGGGCACAGGAGATAGGCTGAAGCCTATGAGAGCCGATCGCGTCATTGGCTGGCTGGGGGAAGGGAGGGAGCAGGGGAGAAATAAAGAAATAAATAGAAAACTTTTATTGAGAAAAAAATAACATAAATATTTATATAAACAAAAATAAACACAGGGGGGGGCGATCAGACCCCACCAACAGAAAGCTCTGTTGGTGAGGAGAAAAGATGGGGGGGAGGGGGGGATCACTTGTGTGCTGAGTTGTGCGGCCCTGCAGCGAAGCCTATTAAGCAAACACTGGCCTGGTCTTTAGGGGGGTTTAGCACTGTAGTCCTCAAGTGGTTAAGAACAATTGCAGCGGCGTGAGTTGCATACACAGAATAAGACATAACAAAGTTTATTACGGCGTTCCGTTCTTCTGTAGCTCGCAGCCAACTGGCAGGCTAGATAAGGACATCACTTTCATGTTGATAGACTCGTCTCTCGGTCGTATTAAATTTCCGATGATGGCGTCCGATAAGGCTAACGCCTCTGCTTTCAGGACAGTTATAACTCCAGTCCTCCGACACTAAACTGTCACCATACTTTGTGCGCATCCAAAAGGCTTCACGGTTTATTAAGTAATGTGGACGCGGGGACCCGGCAGGCGATGCTATCACACTCCTTCCCCCGTTAGATTGCCACTCGCTGTTGATGATACTGTCATTGATCTTACTGCCTTTGCTGAAGTTATTAAAAGAAATTTCCACTTGAAAATGAAAACTACACAACGAACGTTGTTCAAACCTTTCTATTTCATTGTGAGGCCATTGGAGATTGACTCCTAGCACTATTAAGTCATTACACCGTTTCTTCATTGCAACCATAGTTACCAGACTCCATTTTTTCTTTTATTAAAGAGAGTCTGAAGCGAGAATAAATCTCGCTTCAGACCTCATAGATAGCAGGGGCATGTGTGCCCCTGCTAAACCGCCGCTATCCCGTGGCTTAACGGGGGTCCCTTCACCCCCAAATCCCCCTCGGTGCAGCGGGAGAGCGCTTCCTGGTTAGGGCAGGGCTAACCGCCGCAGCCCTGCCCCACGAGCGTCTGTCAGCGCGTATCTCCGCCTCTCCCCGCCCCTCTCAGTCTTCCTTCACTGAGAGGGGTGGGGAGAGGCGGCGATGCGCCGCTGATAGACGCGACTGGAGGCAGGGCTGCGGCGGTTAGCCCTGCCTCCAGGAGCGACCAAGTCTGCGACCAAGAGTTGCAGTGGGGGGTTTGGGGGTGAAGGGACCCCCATTTAGCGGCGCGATAGCGGCGGTTTAGCAGGGGCACACGTGCCCCTGCTAACTATGAGCTCTGAAGCGAGATTTATTCTCGCTTCAGAGTCTCATTAAAGACAGTACTTTCCAGAATTCCCATCCACTTACTCTTGTAAAATGGCTTAAAGGACACCCGAAGGGAAAATAAACAAATGAAACAAATGATTGTATCTATCTTCCTTCTCCTAAAAATGACTTTTTAAGATATTCCACAGTTTCATTTTATGTTTAAATCTACTTTTTAAGTTGTAACTGTTTTATTGTTTTTGCTCAATGGCACATTCATTAAAGTATGCCAGAGCTAAAATCTATGAACTGTTGAACCTTTTTATCTCTTTCCTGCTCTTAGAAGCCATTTTCTGCTAGGAAAGTGTTTTATATTTGGAATTTCTTATCAGTGAGGGTCACACTGTAGTCACTTCCTGTCTGAGTCAGGACTGAGTCAGCCACTTACATAGCTGATATTTAACACTTTCAGGCAGAGAAAGAAAAAAAAAAACAACATCGCATAGTTATTAGTGTGCTTGGCACTGTACATATCCATGTCTATCATCATGTCACACGTCACTTCGGGTATCCTTTAAAGGGACTCTCATGGGCATGCCTTTAAGACTCTATCCAAACCAGTACTGCAAAATACTTAAAGTTGCATATCTTTCTGTAGCGTGTGCTCTCCTCTTTCATTTGATGCCTGAATCGCCGTTCTACATTAAATAGTTTTCGTTCGATTTCAAATAAAAAATTGCGGCTGCCATCTTGGCTATGTTATAACTTCTTGGTCACCCCTGTCTTCTCTGTTAGAGAAGTGCATCACTGAATGAAGCGGGAAGAGGAAGTGACACGCATGGCCATTGCAAGAGGCTCCTCCAGAGGGGTCATAGCACGACTTTGTTGGCAGTTGTCTGGCTTAAAGGCATGCCCATGAGAGGTGCTCGGAGTCCCTTTAAGGAGGTCCTAAACTCTTTCACAGGAGAGAAGGAAAATACAGAGCAACCAACCCCGTTTGTATTTAGAGATAACAGCCTGTCTAGTTCTCTCTTATCTGCCAGTAATGAGCCACTGTAATTTGAGCTGTCAGCTCTATCTGATCTGTCCTAAGGTTTGTGCAGTTCAGACAGGCTATATGTAAACACCGAGGGTTAACCACTGTACAGTATGTGTTCCCAGCAAGCCAGCATGAAACTACACTGTGAGCTGTAACAAAGAAATGTTTTTCTTTTAAGGTTATTATGCTGTTGTGTATCTTTTAGAGCAGAGAGGAAGTCCTGAGTTCAGGTCCGCTTTAACGAAAATCTCAAGTGAGCTACAAAAGTTGAGATTTACTCATCTCTGGCTTTTCATTATTTTATAACTCTTTTATTATTATTTAATATTTTTATATAGTGCCAACATCTTCCACAGGGGTATAGAGAGTATATTGTCTTGTCACTTAAAGGGGAACTGAAGTAAGAGGTATACGGAGGCTGCCATATTTATTTCCTTTTAATTAATACCAGTTGCCTGGCAGCCCTGCTGGTCTATTTCTCTGCAGTAGTATCTGAATAACACCAGAAACAAGCATGCAGCTAATCTTGTGAGATCTGACAATAATGTCTGAAACACCTGATCTGCTGCATGCTTGTTCAGGGGCTATGGCTAATAGTATTAGAGGAAGAGGATCAGCAGGGCTGCCAGGCAACTGGTATTGATTAAAAGGAAATAAATATGGCAGCCTCCGTATACCTCTTACTTCAGTTCCCCTTTAACTGTCCCTCAGAGGGGCTCACAATCTAATCCCACCATAGTCATATGTCCATTGTGGTCTAGGGTCAATTTAGGGGAAAGCCAATTAACTTATCTGTATGTTTTCGGGATGTGGGAGAAAAACAGAGTGCTCGGAGGAAACCCACACAGACACCATACAAACTCTATGCACACAGTGCCCTAGCTGGGATTGGAACCGGGGACCCAGCGCTGCATGGCGAGAGTGCTAACCACTACACCACCGTGGTGCCCGTTTAATGCCAGTTTTGTCTCCGCAGTACTTGATTTTATGTCCTTTATGTGTAGAGCGAGCACGTTTTTTTCATCCCTGAGACAAATATCTGTCATTCCTATCTGATTCAGCCCTTGCCGAGGCATTTTTCAATGTCAGGGTATTTCTGAGCATCATCTGCAATGAAAAGAATTACAGTACAATGTTGTTGCTTCTCTCTGCTCTTACATTGTCATGGTGGGGTGGTTCTATTTTATAGCTGCCAAGAGCAAATCACAAACACTGGTGCAATCATGAGCAGCCGAGTATAATGAAGGAAGACTCCATTGGCATATATTTGGCTGATCCAATGGGGTCGGCTTGTGAGAAATTATCTCTAGGAATATAATTTGCACTGCGGCGTGATTGACTGCAGAGAAAGGAAGGGGGGGGGGGGGGGTTGCTGTGTGATCTGAACTAGATTAGCCAAATAAGTCAATCAGTTAATGTGCGGAGCCAACAGCTCTCTCATCATCCCGACCTTCAGAGTTTGGCTCGGAGCCGAACGTAACAGAGCAGTTTAGGGAAATGTATGTCGCCAGTGTGTAGCGTCAGCTTTTATGGAGACAATCTAGTTTAGGAGTGACTGGTCTGTATGTGTCCCACCGTGTCGTTTCTTCTTTAAACAGTTAAAGTGGACCCAAATTAAAAAAAAAAATTCAGAAATAAAATCTATTTTCTAACTTATAATAATAAATAGCAACCCCTTTTTCAGCTACATGATGACAAATATAAAATATTTTACATTTATTGGAGGAGCCCCTTCCTTCCTTTCATATTGCCGGGACAGAATCTAGCAGACTGGTGGAGGAGATAAAAAACAAAAACAAATCACAGGCTGCTACTGATGATGTCACAGGGGAGGTGATCTCAGCTTGTGTGAGATTTCACATAGACGACGCCCCTGTGAGGGAGGGTAGCTGATGACAAACACACCCATGATCTAAAACCTCCTACTAAGCTCAGAAGTAATGGCTGCCACCTGTATAACCCTAGTAATGGAAAGAGTAGGGTGAAAAGCATGCACTGAAATGCTCATAGGCTTGAAGGAGTGTTTATTTATCTTTGTATGTGTCAGAGTGGTGCAACTAAATATTTTGAATTAAAAAATGTTTGGTTTGGGTCCGCTTTAAGGACCATAGGCTTACACTCCCCTAGTGACCAGGGTATTTTTTACAATTCAGGCCACTGAAACTTTAAGGGCTCGCTGCAGGGCCGTACAACTCCGCACACAAGTGATCCCCCCCACACACACACCATTTCTGCCCACCAACAGAGCTTTTTGTTGGTGGGCTCTGAACGCTGCCGCCTTGTTTATTTTATTTTATTTTTTTATTTGTTGTTGGTTTTTTTTGGAATAAATATAGCTATTTTTGTATTTATTTTTTTCCCCTGATCTCCCTCCCCCCGCCAGCCAATTCTAGTGGCATTAGCCTATGATAGCCAATCACTCTCTGTGCCTCTCTAGGGGGACAGCCAAGTGACACGGCTGTCCCGAATACAGCGCTCCTGTAAATCGCAGCGCTGTACAGTGTAAATAGACGGCGATCGCTGCTGGGAGACTGATGACGGAGCAGAACTCCGTCATTCAAGCAGAGATGCACAAGCATCAACGCGCGTGATCCCCAGCAAAATACGCCCACAGGACTTGACGCCAATAGGCGTGGAGCGGTCGGGAAGAAGTTAAATCCCATTCCCAGAGTTCTATGAGCCTTTTCTGATGCTTGAATCTGGTATGTGGTCTTGGAGGAGCTGGATCACCCCAGAAGCGACCTAAACAGGTGCCTAAAGCCCGGTGGGTGTCTGTGCGATTAAATTCCATTTCCTCTAGACTGGATTTCTGGAAAGGCCGCAAAAGCCCAGCCCTTGGGCAACTGAATCCCAAGAGGGTGGCTGGCCATGGAAAAGGGGTTACTGAATATGGAAGAGAGGCCTGCAAATGAAAAAGGGAGACTGCAAATGGAGAGTAACATAGGAAAGAGGAGGGAAGCTGTACATGAAAGAAAGGGAGTGATATACATTGATGTTTACTCACAGAAGAGGGTGCTGCACATGGAATGGGAGGGGCAACAAGAACTTTGGCCTAGGGGTGGGAAAAGTATAAATCTGGCCTTGCTCACCTTACCAAAAACAAACAAACAAACAAAAACAAATAGAAATCGGGAGAGAAAGCCTGGCCTTGAACTCTATTTCACCTTATTCCGTCTTTGGGTCTTGGTATGAGGAGATGGGTTCTGGGTGCGAACACCCTGAAACCAGCGCAGGAGATTTGGGCGCAGCCGGCGCCACCATAGGCCATAATAGGAATTACAGCTATAGCAGGCACATAGAGTAACTTCAGCGCCATCAGAAGATGGCGCTGATGTTACTTTTAAAATATAATAATTCAGTTTCCAGCAATTGCTGGAAGCTGAATTATTTAATTCCCCACTATCCATGGCGGCCTGGAGGGGGAATAGTATTTAACACGGCCGGGAACTTGTGCAGAAGCAGGATCAGATACACACTGGCGGAATCTTGCGCCCAAGTCTCCTGCACCGATACCTCTCGTACGCTCTGGGTAAAGCTCTTGGTGAGACAATTGCAGAGTGCTGATCCACATTTCCCTTCCCTGCTACACCAGACAGTAATACGCTCTAAAATCTACAAAGGAGGAGCCTCCAAACATTTCTTTCCAAGTTCCTTTTTACCCACGTACATGAAAAAGGGGCACCATGGTAATGTGTATGTCGGGGGAAAGCCGCTAGTAGAATATTGGTAAAAGTAACGATATTCTACTATTTGGAAGTGGCTTATTCTGATAGTAAAATACTGGCAAAAATAACTAATATCCTACGATCGCTTAACCCTCTTCTCACACTTGCAACCGATATGACTCATCTGAAGACCTCAGACAAAGCCTGGTGAGTTCCTCGCTCTGCACATATTACAATATTTATGCAGAATAGCTTTCCTCAAGGGAGAAAATATTTACTGTAAGCTGTTTCACATGCCAAGACCGCGAGCGGGCGTTCCACAGCCTATCCTAGGTTCTCGAGGTCCCTCTTTCCAGGGAAATAAATAAACTGGCTGAATTTATGTTAAACGATGTTCAACGATGGACAATTGCGAGCAATAATCGTTTGCTTTGGAAGATCGCCATGACAGAGCCAATTGTGCATAGTTGGCATGATTGCCATTGACTTCCGCGCTAATTACCACAATTGTCCGCATCCGTCATCTGTTCTTATGTAATTGCAATTTCACCGGTGAGGAAGGGGGATGGCTGGACGATCGTTTGTCGGATCGTTCATCGCCGTGTATCTCCACGGTCTTCTGGTGGGTGTGTAGCTTAAAGAGAACCTGAGGGGGTTCCTTGGGGTGGGCAGATGGGACACAGAGGCATGTTCTCTGCCTCATGACATGGCTCTCTGTCTCCCCACCGCCACTCGCTGCCCTCACACCGCAGCATCCCGAGATTAGCAACAATATTTATTGCTATCTCGGAGGTAAACACAGGGGAGAGGGATTCCCTGTTCAAAACGCCTGCCAGGGGCATTCCTGCAGGGTCTCCAGAGCTGCTCCATGGGGCAGCTCTCTCCCTGGCCACGCCCCCTGCTGCTCCCCCACCTCCCTACACGCGGTTAGTGATTCATTCCAGCGCCGTGACCCAGAGGTCCCGAAAATTAAAGTAGGCCAGTGTGGCACACAGAAGCGATGGGGAGCGGCGTTTTTTGCGACTACCTGATTTTTTTTCTTAATATATATATGAGCCCACCTTGGGCTCTCTTTAAAGGGGAACTTCAGCCTAAACAAACATACTGTTATTAAGTTACATTAGTTATGTTAATTAGAATAGATAGGTAATATAATCTTTTACCCACCCTGTTTTAAAAGAACAGGCAAATTTTTGTGATTCATGGGGGCTGCCATCTTTGTCATGGGGGCAGCCATCTTTTTGGTTGTAAGGAGGGGACAAGGAGCAGGAGACACAGTTCCAACTGTCCTGTGTCCTGATTACCCCTCCCAGCTGCACACGCTAGGCTTCAAATGTCAAATTCAAAATGTAAAAAAAAAAATTGCACCAAAACAGCAGAACGAGAATAAGAACATCAGAAATCCCATCATGCTTTGCACAGCATAAGGGGAAAACTGCCCGGGCAGTTTTCTTCTGTGCAGCTAAAAATGAGGCTTGTATAAGAGAAACAAAGTTCTGATGCTGTGAAACTGTTAAAGAAACACCAAGCCTTTTCAGTGCTGCTGAGTCGATTTTTAGTCCGGAGGTTCACTTTAAAGCTGCTTCTCCATTTGGGGGCATCAGGAAACCGAGGTTAGGGATAAGCTATAATCTAATAAATTATGCCACATTTAGGGCTTGATTTACAAAACGGTGCTAACTTTAGCACTGGCCCTTAGCACATCTAAACTCAGTTGAAATGTGAGAAGTAGTGATCGTGCGCAAAGTACCGCGCGCAAAGTTTTGCGAGCGCACTGCACAGAGCGCAGGGCGCTCCGCGCGAAGTGCCCACTAAAGCCTATGGGACTTAGCGCGCGGTACTTAGCGCGCTATCTGATTGAGAAAACCGGTGCTAACCTACTTAGCACCCTGGTTAGCACGCCTTAAGACTTTAGACGTGCTAAGTAGGTTAGCACCGCTTAGTAAATCAAGCCCTTAGTGTACTACTTCCCAATCCAACAGTTGTATTCACTTGAGCTGCATCTTATCAGTCGTTGGTCGCCTCTTATCAGTGATAACGCCTTGCCATTTGCGCGTCTTTTACTTGACAAAAGTTGTCCAACTTCCTTAAGTTATTTGATAATCGTGCATTTAAAAGACTTTTGTTGAGCGAGTGTATGAGCCTTTAGAACAAGAATCATTAAAATAACTAGTGTATAAGGGGAAGTAGTACACTAAATGTGGCTTAACTTGTGTATGTGGCTTAACATTGGCGAGCTTATTTGTATGTTTTTGCCAGTTGCAGCTTCCTCTTGGTTCTCCTTCCTGTCTATTATTTCAATCTTTATTTTTTTTTTCTTAGTTTACTTCTTCCCCTCATATTCATCACTGTTGTTATGATTCCCGTTCATGATTCATTTGTAAGACTGACAAGCAGCTGTCCCATCAGAGGTTAAGTTGCTCTCCTTCCACTTCTGAATAGAGCGGTTCTGTTTATTCCGTCTAGTTTTTGAATGGCGGGTTTTTTTTGGCTCTTCAGAGAACAAGTTGATGCAGCTGGTCCACTTTTTGTGCCTTCTTGAGCCTTTTATGTTCTCTTTGCAGGCAGAAGACCACGCAGAAGATGTACAAGCTGATAAAGCTTTCAGCCCGTATCAATTCATCCTCGAACAAAAAGGGCTTTCAAAGTGTTCTTCCCATAGAAGGAAATCAGGATGGCTTGAATCATATTTCACTACATAGTACATTACAAAAAGCTCCTTGTAAGATGGCAGGCCTGGCGAGACTATCGGGGCTAAATATTGTTTTATCAATCAATGGATGTCTACCGGGTTAGAAAAGTAAGAGCCTCTTGGGCGAGATCACCATGGTTTCCTAGAACCAAACGCAACAATAAGGGCCTGCGTACATGTGCCGCAATATGGAGGCACTGCGACCGAAATGTACAGCTATGAAGGCACCGCAACCGCAAACAAAGTATTGAATTCGTAATGTCAGTGGATTATTATTATTTTATTTATATAGCGCCAACATCTTCCATAATGCTGTACAGAGTACAAAGCAAATATTTAGAGAGCATAAATACACGAGGCGTTCAAAACGCTGTACGATAAGGACATCCAGCAATACAAATATAGCCATTGTTGATGAGTGGTTTGAGACATCACCAGTGGTCAGCATGGTGGCGTAGCGAATAGTGCTCTCGCCTTGCAACGTTGGGTCCCCAGTAGAGTTGGGCCAAACGGTTCGCCTGCGAACGGTTCCACGCGAACTTCGGTGGTTCGCGTTCGCGTCCCGCAGGCGAACCTTTGCGGAAGTTCGGTTCGCCCCATAATGCACATGGAGGGTCAACTTTGACCCTCTACATCACAGTCAGCAGGCCCAGTGTAGCCAATTAGGCTACACTAGCCCCTGGAGCCCCACCCCCCCTTATATAAGGCAGGCAGCGGCGGCCATTACGGTCACTCGTGTGCTGCCTGCGTTAGTAAGAGTAGGGCGAGCTGCTGCAGACTGTCTCTCAGGGAAAGATTAGTTAGGCTTAACTTGTTCCTGTCTGGCTGCATACCTGTTCTGTGAATCCACCACTGCATACCTGTGCTGTGAACCCACCACTGCATACCTGTGCTGTGAACCCACCACTGCATACCTGTGCTGTGAACCCACCACTGCATACCTGTGCTGTGAACCCACCACTGCATACCTGTGCTGTGAACCCACCACTGCATACCTGCTCAGTGAACCCACCACTGCATACCTGTGCTGTGAACCCACCACTGCATACCTGTTCAGTGAACCTGCCACTGCATACCTGTTCTGTTCAGTGGACCCACCACTGCATACCTGTGCTGTGAACCCACCACTGCATACCTGTTCTGTGAACCCACCACTGCATATCTGTGCTGTGAACCCACCACTGCATACCTGTTCAGTGAACCTGCCACTGCATACCTGTTCTGTTCAGTGGACCCGCCACTGTATACCTGTTCATTGAACCCACCACTGCATACCTGTGCTGTGAACCCACCACTGCATACCTGTTCTGTGAACCCACCACTGCATACCTGTTCAGTGAACCCGCCACTGCATACCTGTTCTGTTCAGTGGACCCGCCACTGTATACCTGTTCAGTGAACCCGCCACTGCATACCTGTTCTGTTCAGTGGACCCGCCACTGTATACCTGTTCAGTGAACTCGCCACTGCATACCTGTTCTGTTCAGTGGACCCGCCACTGTATACCTGTTCAGTGAACCCGCCACTGCATACCTGTTCTGTTCAGTGGACCCGCCACTGTATACCTGTTCAGTGAACCCGCCACTGCATACCTGTTGTGTTCAGTGAACCTGCCACTGCATACCTGTTCTGTGAACCCGCCACTGTATACCTGTTCTGTTTAGTGAACCCGCCACTGCATACCTGTTCTGTTCAGTGGACCCGCCACTGTATACCTGTTCAGTGAACCCGCCACTGCATACCTGTTGTGTTCAGTGAACCTGCCACTGCATACCTGTTCTGTGAACCCGCCACTGTATACCTGTTCTGTTTAGTGAACCCGCCACTGTATACCTGTTCTGTTTACATTCCCCATTCCCCTTCGTGATCATTACCTTGCCGTGGTGAAGGGGCTTGCGTATCACAATAAAGCAATGACCGGCGCCTAGATGAGTGTCTCGGGGGGCACACCCACGATAATAAGGTCGTTGCCTCATTGTGGTCAGACCAAATTTGATCAGCTGGACAGTCACTGTTCTGTCATTCAGCTACATCATTCAGCTACATCAGCCAGGCGACCATATGGGCTGTAAAGCCACCAAAACCTGCACTCTCGCCATGGTGCGCACCAGTCCAGCACGGCCGTCACTACACAAACAGCTGTTTGCGGTGCGTTACACGGTGAGTTTGGTGTGTCAGTGTGAAGCAGTACCTTAATTACACTACCTGATTGATGTATACACATGCAAGATGTTTGAAAGCACTTTAGGCCTGTCATTTAGCATTCAATGTGATTTCTGCCCTTAAAACGCTGCTTTGCGTCAAATCCAGATTTTTCCCCGGGACTTTTGGCATGTATCCCACTCCGCCATGCCCCCCTCCAGGTGTTAGACCCCTTGAAACATCTTTTCCATCACTTTTGTGGCCAGCATAATTATTTTTTTTTTTCAAAGTTCGCATCCCCATTGAAGTCTATTGCGGTTCGCGAACTTTAACGCGAACCGAACCTTCCGCGGAAGTTCGCGAACCAGGTTCGCGAACCTAAAATCGGAGGTTCGGCCCAACTCTAGTCCCCAGTTAGATTCCGAACCAGGGCATTACCTGCACAGACAATCACAATAAAATAAGTAGTGCTGTTCCACCTTAAAATCTAAACACTATACAAATTCCATAGGCAAACAATCACGGGGCTTTTTATGAACAACTTGTCTTTTTATTCTTCTTTCAAAGTTTCTTCAAGATTGCGGACAAGCATATAAACACAGTTCGGGATTCCAAATCATATAAAGTGACTGCCTGACACACGTTTCACGGTCAAAGACCGCTTCCTCAGAGGCATACAGTATACACACACATCAACTGTCGACCCAAAAAGGTATATCACCGCAATCTGGTTAAGACAAGCAACAAGTGTTCACCGATGGTTCCATGCATGCAAATCGCATCCATGGACTGCAAGAGACCTCTTGGACTGCAAGAGTCTCTTGCAGTCCATGGAGGTCTCTGTTTTGGATCGACAGTTGATGCACGCTGCTGCGTGCAAACCGCCGTGCTGGACGCGGAATCAGCCGCCTTGCTGTCAGTACACGCGGCGGCTTTTCCGCGTTTCCTTACAAATATACTCTCAGGTTGACACAACACACTCAGGTTTTTGTATAGTTAGAATACTGCCTGCACTGGCTGCAATGCCACACATGACCACCAGAGGCAGCAGACCAACACATGAGATAAAATGACTAAATTTGTGACCCTGCAAACCTATAAATGTGAAAACTGTGTAATAAGTATTTTCAGGATGAATCTTACATCTACATCCTTAACAATAAAAGGCCAAGGCGGAACCCCGAACGCGCGGTCATATCTTGAAAGGCGCTTGCCTTTGAACAATTTTAAAATGCTAATTGGTTGATATTTTAAAATACCACCATTTACTTTAAAATAACAGCGGCCTACAGATTCCTAAAGGTCTGAAGTCTGCAGAAGAAGAAAACTGCAGGGAAAATTATAGCCCTCCGCAGATAGAAGCGCTACTTATTTATGTATGTATTTATTTTACATTACAAACAGCTTCTTCGGGGGGGGGGTTCTATGTGCTGTATTGGCAAACAGCTTCTTCGGCGGTTCTATATTGGCCTCTATCCATCCGACATATGCAGAAAGCTGCGCAGACACATTCCATCCCTCCTCTTATCAAGGCACTCATCCGGAACAAGCACACAGGTCAGATGTCTCAACATTTTACTGGCCGCATATTTATTCCGGCCCACTGACTTGCTGAGTGGCGAAACAGGCGAGGCGATGAAAGAGAGCCTTGGAACTTGCACAGGTCAAACGGGTTAATGATGCCAACGCCTAAACTGAATTACTGCACAAACCTTTTGTTTTAAAGGCCCCTTTTTACACTACGCTGGTTTCCTTGTGTTCCATTACCCTTTCTATACCCAGGGTAACTCAACAGCAATTAAAGTCTACGGGGCTTAGCACACTTAGCCCGTCGCGTTGCGCCGGGCGTTCCCGTTCGGATGCTGACCCGCCGCAAAATCAACAGCACTGCCACCAGCTAGTCCTTGCCACTTAAAGCTGACCTGTCCACTTTCTCCAATTCAGAAGGAGGAAGTGTGAGATCAGGTGGCACAGGGGATTGCCGCTAGTAGAACTAAAATTATCAATATTCTACTACCGGATTCCGCCAGTAGAATATTGGTAATGATTACCAATATTTTACTATAGCTAAACCTAACCCTACTCTCACATGGAACCATCCCTCTATCAATCCTTAACCCCTACCCCCCCCAGTAGTGCCTAACCCTAAGACCCCCCCCCGCTGATGCCTACCCCTAATACCCCCACTGGTGCTGCCTAACCCTAAGCCCTCCTGGTGGTACCTAATCCTAAGACCCTCTTTGGTGGTGTCTAACCCGAACCCCCCTGATGCCGCAGAGCCAGGATTTGCGGCAAAGAAATTCAATTTGAGTGGCCGGAGGCACCGCCGCAATTGGTGGCAAAAATGAAAAACACTGTAAATTTAAGTTAGCATGTTTGCCGCTAATCAGGCACCTCCTCGTGCCAAAATCTACCTTCTTTGCTGCATATTGCAGTCCATTATAAAAGCCGCAATTTGCAGCAAAGAAGATAACGTTCGACGACCAGAGGCACCGGCTCCAGTGTGCCCAATTTTCTGTTCTTTGCAGCAAATCACGGCTTGTATAATAGGGGCTATGGCGGCGTTGTGTTTTTCATAAGGGCACATGCACCTTTTTTCCTGATTAGGTGAACTAAGGCTTTTAAATTAAGAGTAAAATGGCTTGCCTACTAATTATATTTTTAAAGAAAGAGGGATAGAAAGGAATGACTACCTTTAATTAAAAAGTTATTAGAAGAAGTCCTTTTTACAGATTGAAAAAAAGGTAAAATGCCTTTAGCTGACGGTGAGATTTACCAACCATTTCAGGTAATTGACTTCCTGGAAGACACCCAGTCATTTGCAGAAGGCTAAACGAGCCTGCGGCACTTTATGGAGAACGAAGAAAGGATCTTCTCTGAATAATTCTCAGCTGGTTCTCCGGGGGGTGAGCACATGAGAGATTGCCAAGTCAAACAAACCCAATAAGAATCGAACTTGCGGCATGTGGCAAGCGGTGCGAGCGCAGCCTGGAACTACGGTGGGAATGGTAATCGATAGGGGTTTCTGTACACTGTACTCAGTGGGGCTCATCCAAGAATTTCATAAGATAGCTGGTCTGTTCCAGTATTAGCAGCAATTATAGGCTTATTGGAATGGTAACTGCATTTTCCAAAGGCTCTATATAAAGAACTTTAAATGCGACCTTTGCGTTATTGATCTTTCTGCTGTGTTGTGATTTGCAGAAGCTGTCTGTTGTTTACATAGTTGGGAGATAGAAGCACCAAAAAACTATAAAATAATTAAAACTGTTTAAAAAAGAGAGATATAGTCTTGTGGTATTGATGACAGCCAAAAACAGCTAATTCAAGAGCGTATTGCACACGGTAGGGTCGGACAACACGTTTCGCCAGCATTTCCCGCTTCCTCGGGTCAGTAATAATCCCAAACAATTCTGTTACACAGAGAACTTCAGACTTCCTTGTGTTTTCTCGGTCCATGTAATACTTAATTCATGCGCCACAGTCCACACAGGTCAATTATAATATTCTACCTCCAGACTCTGGGATCGCTGCAGTAATTTCCAAATTTATAAATACAATATTCAAGTGTGTCTGCTGCGCTCACCAGACTCCGTGACTCACAGTTTTAAATCAAAAGTCCACAGCACTGTATATATCTTACAAAAGTCCTCAAAATTTCATTCAGAAAGTTCCATCCACCATTAGAATTGCCACTGCGGCTCACTGAGGGAATACAGTTGAATCCAACAATCCTAGAAAAATACAAAAATTCTCCACATAGGGTGATACCGTTCAGATCATCAGTAATAGGCAGCACACCACCCAGAAGTGCTCTAGTGAATTGTGAGGGTTGGTGCCATTAATTTATAGACCCACACCCCTTCTCCTAATATGCTCACCAGATTCGGACCACCTCAATTAATGGTGGGCCTTAAGCAATGCTCATATCCATGTGTAAATAGTAATGATCCTGTAATAAAAACAAAACTCGACATAGGGTAATACTGTCCACAAAATTGTATGCTCCCCAGTGGTGTCACTCTGTGTAAACCGTGCTCTCATTCCATGCCGTGAGGGTCCCACTCCCTACACCACAATATGCTCACCAGATGGAGCCCACCTCTGTAAACAGGTGGAAACTGCGCTCAGTAATGCCTTGTGGACACAAACTTTCTTACTCCGGTTCATAAAATGTAACCTCTCCTGAGGTATTTTATTCCATTGAATCTCAAATAAAACAAATAAAAGAGAACATAGCGTAAAACTGTATATGCTTGCCTCTGGGCGCACATAGAACTGCACTTACGCGTCCAGGACAAGTTCATGCATCTCACAAATCGCTCTGACCAATGCCCATCCGCTGAACCGTAGAAGGATATCCCACTCCGCGGCGTCCCGCTATATTCCTTCCTCCAGCCGGGTGGTCGCTTGTAGATCCGCGCTAGTAACGGTGACCGGCCGGTCCACTCGCTTCCGGGTGCGCGCGTGACGTCAGACGTTAAGCTCCGCCCTACGCGTTTCGTCCTCACGCCGGACTCATCAGGGGCTCCGCCTCCCAACGCCCGCCGTCATATTAAGTAGTGTACGTCGGCTGCTAATAGGCTAATTCTCCGAGCAGCAGGATGGACATCGTTTACATTGCTTCAATAAAATAATCATACAATAAAAATAAAAAACTAATAATTACCACACATAAAACCCTATCCATTGCTGAATTTAAAATTATGCGCATTACTTCTCAGGATACGATTTCCTATTATATACTCTATGCGGGTCACTGCCCCCTGGTGATGTAACTATATAACTCTTTCTTAAGAACTCCTAATCTTGATATAAAGTGTCATAGTGCACACCATCTAGTGTTCAAATTTCATAATGCATGTTTGTATTTTTCTTACAAAGCTATCTTCAATATCAATCGCCTTAAAAGTGTAATTAGTAACAAAAGTGCTTATAAAGTGCTAAATAAGTATCAATTACTTGTGCAAATTCTACTAAAGTGCAATAAATATGTATACCTGATATTATCAGGTATTTATTATAGTGATCATGTTGTTAAAAAATCAAAATCAAAACAGTGTTAAAGTGCCTAATGCTGTGCAATTGATATATTGGGATGTCTGCTGAGTGTGCTACTCCAATACCCATATTGAGGGATGTTCAATCTTAATCAATCATTACTAATATGGCAGTTTAAATCGAATTCAATGTTGAGACCATCCGGGTTCAGGGTTTTTAAATTAAATATCCACTTTCCTTCTGCCTTTGAAATTTCTTTCGTAAGGTTAGACCCTCTCCATTTCTTTATGTATTTCTCCAGGGCCATAAACTTCAGGCCTGCTGGATCTTTGTTATGATGGGTTCTAAAGTGATTGGATACACTATGACTCTCCAGTCCCTTTTTGATGTTGTTTACGTGTTCCCGGATGCGTTTAAATAATTCCCGTGTGGTTCGTCCTATATACTCCAATCCACAGGGGCACCATAATATGTATACTACCCCTTTGCTTCTACAGGTTATGCATTGCTGAATTTTGAAAATCCTGCCCGTGTTTCTGGATACAATATGATCCCCCCGTGTGCCCCCTGCTTCCCTACACCCCTTGCACTTTCGGCAAGGGAAGAACCCTCTTTGTCCCAACAAATCCAAACCTGATGGCTTTGATGGTTCAATGCAGCTGGATACCAGAGTGGACTTCAATGTTGGTGCTTTTCTATAGACAAACTTGGGTTTATTCGGCAAATAACTCTTTAACACTCCATCTGTCATAATGATATTCCAGTTTTTTCTGACTATTCTTTCTAAATCCCTATATTGTTGGTTATAATCCAAAACAATGGAGTACTCGTGAGTGTTTGTGACCCCCTTATGTTTATTCACCAGCAATTCCTGTCGGGGTATATTTCCCACCTTTAACCTCTCTGTCTTCAGAGTGTCTTCTTGATATCCCTTCTCCAGGAACCTATTCATGAGGGTTTCGCTCTGCTGTAGATAGTCACTTATATGGGTGCAGTTACGCCTAATTCTGACGAACTGTCCCCTAGGGATATTTCTGAGCCAATTATTGTGATGACAGCTTCCCATAGGGATAAACCCATTTCTATCCGTGCTCTTGAAAAATGTTCTGGTAATCAGCCCATCTTTACCCCTACTGATTTGGAGATCCAGGAATTCAGCCTGTTCCAGGCTACTGTTAAACGTTATATAAATTTCTGGCCATAGATGATTAAGGGCCTGACAGAATTGCTCAAGTGAA
Organism: Hyperolius riggenbachi; assembly: GCF_040937935.1. Lineage (NCBI taxonomy): Eukaryota > Metazoa > Chordata > Amphibia > Anura > Hyperoliidae > Hyperolius > Hyperolius riggenbachi. The sequence goes on along the minus strand of NC_090647.1, from coordinate 41,997,579 downwards.
GCTTCTGATCCCCTCCACACAAAGAACAGGTCATCGATAAATCTTGACCAGGTTACTACATTTCCATATAATTCCATTTCCTGTACTTGCTTCTCCCATTCCCCCATATAAAGATTTGCTACACTGGGTGCAAACTTGGCCCCCATCGCGCAGCCAGTCCGCTGCACATAAAAGGCATCATCATACCAAAAATAGTTATGATAGAGGGAATACTCCAGTAACTGAGTGACAAAGTTTACTTGTGCTTCTTTTAGGGATCCATCCCGAATTAAAGTCTCTCTGACAATCTGCAAGCTCTTATCATGGGGAATAACCGTGTATAGTGATGATACATCCCCTGTTACCAGGATGTCCCCCTCCTGAATTTTCAACCCTTCCAGACGCTGCAGCATGTGCTTGGTGTCTTTAAGAAGGTTGGGAACCTCGGCCACTCTTGGCTGGAGGAATATATCTATGTACTCCCCCACCCTTTGTGTGAGGGACCCCATCCCACTAACTATGGGCCTACCCGGTGGATGTTCCACACTTTTGTGTATTTTGGGAATACAGTAAATCACTGGGATTCTTGGGGTGGTGGGCAGCAAATATTTAAATTCTTCTGTTGTGATGATGTTATCCCTTTTTCCCCTCAGAAGAATATTCTTTAGTATTTCTTTATAGTTGTTAGTGGGGTCTCCTCTTAATCTTTTGTATGTAGTTCTATCTTGTACAATACGTGTCATTTCAGTGGTATATTGTGCCTTCGCCATCACCACCAACCCCCCGCCCTTATCTGCTGGCTTCAGAATCAGATCCTTATTATCCACCAGAGTCCTCACTTGATCCTTTAGTTGTTGGTAGCCCTGTATTTTCCTAGACTGCATTTTATTTAAATCATCTAAGAGAGCTCTTTTGAAGGTTTCTACTGTATTTTCCTTACTGGAATCCTGGGGATTAAAAAGAGAACGATTCCTTAGTTGGGTGTGTACATACTCGGTGGGGGGCTTCGTTTGAGCCTTGGGGCCCTGTTTCCCCAGGAAGTATTTCTTTATGTTTAACTTCCGGGTATATCTTTGAATGTCCAGGTAGGCCTGGAACTTATTGAGTGGTTTCGGGGGGGCATAATTTAATCCTTTATCAAGTAGTTTAATTTGTGGTTCAGTAAGGGGTATTCCACTAATATTGAATATGCCTGCCCCTTCTACCTTCTTCTTTTGTTGTCTAATTCCCCCTCTACATCCTCTTCTGTTTGCCTTTTGCTTCCTCTGCCCCATCCCTCCTCCTCTTTCTCCTGTAAGTGTTCCCACTCCTCCCACTGGTCCACCCCTAAAAAACGATCTCGATCTTGATTCCTCAGCTGATACCCATTATAATTAGAGGGGTCCTGGTCATCATTCTCCAATGGCTGGTATCTATTATATGTGGGTGGATTTCTATCCCTCAATTGATAGTATTGGGTCCCAAATCTATTTTGCTTTTGCGGGTATTTGGGTGGTTTTGGATATTTAGGACTCCTAGGGCGTCTTTGCCAGTTTGGGTTTTTTGGGAGGGTCCACATCCTCCCTATTGCTGGTGTACTGTCCTCTCTGGCTTTCTGTCGTACATCTGGATTTGTTACTATTGTGTCTTGTCTCCCTACTGGGATATGTATCCTATTGGGATCCTCCTGAGGTGCAGGAGGTTTTTCCTTCTCTATATTGGCCTTCTGTTCGGCCAGTTTGACCTGCCATCTATAGGCTTGCTGGGTTCTATAGTCCCTGCAATCATTGGAATATCTTTTTTGTTTAATATCCATGATCTCTTTCTCATTGGTCACCAGAAGTTTTGTAAGGTCTCCCATTTTATTTTGGTATTTCTCCTCATCCTTGTGTACTTCCATTTTTAACTTTAATTCATCAATCTCGTTCTCTAATCTATCTAGTCTAATCTTTTTCCTTTTGGCTAATCTCTTAAGTAACCCCACCCCACATTGGTTAAGATAATCACCCAATTCTTTGTCACTATCAGGGTTATTCTCCCCGTCATTGATGACCAGATCCCATCGATAACGTTTGGGTACTATCCCTTCCTGTACATAGGAGTTCAAACTGGTATATTCCCACCAAGTGGTTTGTTCTTTCAACATCACATTATGCAGTATCTTAAATTGTGCATCTAAATCATCACGATTATCTACCTTAATGTGTTCAGTTGAAAAAATAGTTTTTATATCAATGCTATCTCTTGACCTTATCGCAAAAGCATCCATCCTGAATGTTGACTAGGCTGCAATCTAAAAATAGTTGGAAACTATTTACACACCGTATAATACTTAATTCATGCGCCACAGTCCACACAGGTCAATTATAATATTCTACCTCCAGACTCTGGGATCGCTGCAGTAATTTCCAAATTTATAAATACAATATTCAAGTGTGTCTGCTGCGCTCACCAGACTCCGTGACTCACAGTTTTAAATCAAAAGTCCACAGCACTGTATATATCTTACAAAAGTCCTCAAAATTTCATTCAGAAAGTTCCATCCACCATTAGAATTGCCACTGCGGCTCACTGAGGGAATACAGTTGAATCCAACAATCCTAGAAAAATACAAAAATTCTCCACATAGGGTGATACCGTTCAGATCATCAGTAATAGGCAGCACACCACCCAGAAGTGCTCTAGTGAATTGTGAGGGTTGGTGCCATTAATTTATAGACCCACACCCCTTCTCCTAATATGCTCACCAGATTCGGACCACCTCAATTAATGGTGGGCCTTAAGCAATGCTCATATCCATGTGTAAATAGTAATGATCCTGTAATAAAAACAAAACTCGACATAGGGTAATACTGTCCACAAAATTGTATGCTCCCCAGTGGTGTCACTCTGTGTAAACCGTGCTCTCATTCCATGCCGTGAGGGTCCCACTCCCTACACCACAATATGCTCACCAGATGGAGCCTACCTCTGTAAACAGGTGGAAACTGCGCTCAGTAATGCCTTGTGGACACAAACTTTCTTACTCCGGTTCATAAAATGTAACCTCTCCTGAGGTATTTTATTCCATTGAATCTCAAATAAAACAAATAAAAGAGAACATAGCGTAAAACTGTATATGCTTGCCTCTGGGCGCACATAGAACTGCACTTACGCGTCCAGGACAAGTTCATGCATCTCACAAATCGCTCTGACCAATGCCCATCCGCTGAACCGTAGAAGGATATCCCACTCCGCGGCGTCCCGCTATATTCCTTCCTCCAGCCGGGTGGTCGCTTGTAGATCCGCGCTAGTAACGGTGACCGGCCGGTCCACTCGCTTCCGGGTGCGCGCGTGACGTCAGACGTTAAGCTCCGCCCTACGCGTTTCGTCCTCACGCCGGACTCATCAGGGGCTCCGCCTCCCAACGCCCGCCGTCATATTAAGTAGTGTACGTCGGCTGCTAATAGGCTAATTCTCCGAGCAGCAGGATGGACATCGTTTACATTGCTTCAATAAAATAATCATACAATAAAAATAAAAAACTAATAATTACCACACATAAAACCCTATCCATTGCTGAATTTAAAATTATGCGCATTACTTCTCAGGATACGATTTCCTATTATATACTCTATGCGGGTCACTGCCCCCTGGTGATGTAACTATATAACTCTTTCTTAAGAACTCCTAATCTTGATATAAAGTGTCATAGTGCACACCATCTAGTGTTCAAATTTCATAATGCATGTTTGTATTTTTCTTACAAAGCTATCTTCAATATCAATCGCCTTAAAAGTGTAATTAGTAACAAAAGTGCTTATAAAGTGCTAAATAAGTATCAATTACTTGTGCAAATTCTACTAAAGTGCAATAAATATGTATACCTGATATTATCAGGTATTTATTATAGTGATCATGTTGTTAAAAAATCAAAATCAAAACAGTGTTAAAGTGCCTAATGCTGTACAATTGATATATTGGGATGTCTGCTGAGTGTGCTACTCCAATACCCATATTGAGGGATGTTCAATCTTAATCAATCATTACTAATATGGCAGTTTAAATCGAATTCAATGTTGAGACCATCCGGGTTCAGGGTTTTTAAATTAAATATCCACTTTCCTTCTGCCTTTGAAATTTCTTTCGTAAGGTTAGACCCTCTCCATTTCTTTATGTATTTCTCCAGGGCCATAAACTTCAGGCCTGCTGGATCTTTGTTATGATGGGTTCTAAAGTGATTGGATACACTATGACTCTCCAGTCCCTTTTTGATGTTGTTTACGTGTTCCCGGATGCGTTTAAATAATTCCCGTGTGGTTCGTCCTATATACTCCAATCCACAGGGGCACCATAATATGTATACTACCCCTTTGCTTCTACAGGTTATGCATTGCTGAATTTTGAAAATCCTGCCCGTGTTTCTGGATACAATATGATCCCCCCGTGTGCCCCCTGCTTCCCTACACCCCTTGCACTTTCGGCAAGGGAAGAACCCTCTTTGTCCCAACAAATCCAAACCTGATGGCTTTGATGGTTCAATGCAGCTGGATACCAGAGTGGACTTCAATGTTGGTGCTTTTCTATAGACAAACTTGGGTTTATTCGGCAAATAACTCTTTAACACTCCATCTGTCATAATGATATTCCAGTTTTTTCTGACTATTCTTTCTAAATCCCTATATTGTTGGTTATAATCCAAAACAATGGAGTACTCGTGAGTGTTTGTGACCCCCTTATGTTTATTCACCAGCAATTCCTGTCGGGGTATATTTCCCACCTTTAACCTCTCTGTCTTCAGAGTGTCTTCTTGATATCCCTTCTCCAGAGGCGGAGGGAGGCGGAGCCCCTGATGAGTCCGGCGTGAGGACGAAACGCGTAGGGCGGAGCTTAACGTCTGACGTCACGCGCGCACCCGGAAGCGAGTGGACCGGCCGGTCACCGTTACTAGCGCGGATCTACAAGCGACCACCCGGCTGGAGGAAGGAATATAGCGGGACGCCGCGGAGTGGGATATCCTTCTACGGTTCAGCGGATGGGCATTGGTCAGAGCGATTTGTGAGATGCATGAACTTGTCCTGGACGCGTAAGTGCAGTTCTATGTGCGCCCAGAGGCAAGCATATACAGTTTTACGCTATGTTCTCTTTTATTTGTTTTATTTGAGATTCAATGGAATAAAATACCTCAGGAGAGGTTACATTTTATGAACCGGAGTAAGAAAGTTTGTGTCCACAAGGCATTACTGAGCGCAGTTTCCACCTGTTTACAGAGGTGGGCTCCATCTGGTGAGCATATTGTGGTGTAGGGAGTGGGACCCTCACGGCATGGAATGAGAGCACGGTTTACACAGAGTGACACCACTGGGGAGCATACAATTTTGTGGACAGTATTACCCTATGTCGAGTTTTGTTTTTATTACAGGATCATTACTATTTACACATGGATATGAGCATTGCTTAAGGCCCACCATTAATTGAGGTGGTCCGAATCTGGTGAGCATATTAGGAGAAGGGGTGTGGGTCTATAAATTAATGGCACCAACCCTCACAATTCACTAGAGCACTTCTGGGTGGTGTGCTGCCTATTACTGATGATCTGAACGGTATCACCCTATGTGGAGAATTTTTGTATTTTTCTAGGATTGTTGGATTCAACTGTATTCCCTCAGTGAGCCGCAGTGGCAATTCTCGGTCCATGGTTTACCTTGGCCCACCTCCTTTAGAACCATTGTGTACATGCAGTTGTTGAGAATCATAACGCTAGTGTTGCGTTCCACAAAACTGTGTTCTTTGTTGTTATGTTGTTTAGGTATTTTGTCTCTTCCCTTGTCTTGTATTCAGACAGTGCCTTCAAGTTACATGGCTAATGCTGTGAATTAATGTTACACTGCCAGGCATTTGAAACATATCTAGGGTATAGCAAGCATGGCTTATGCAATGGGCTGGTGAGATGATAAAGAGTACAGTGTACAAGTCTTCCTTGAAATATCTTAAAGGGAACCTGAAGCGAGGAAAACTATTTCAAATTAACACATGACGTAGCTGCAAAGGAATATTACATAATACCTCACAGTCAGTCCCTCTCAGAAGCTCATCATTTTCTTCTTACAGTGATCCCTTCCAGTTCTGACAATATTTTGTCAGAACTGAAATATACCAGTTTCTTTCAGTTATATATCAACAACAGCTGTCAGTTACAGTGGACAAATGGGATTTAGAAGAGGAGGAAGAGATTGAGTAGTAGACTACACAGGAGGTAAGTATGACCTGTGTATGGTTATTTTGACTTTTTATTTTAAGTTCAGGTTCTCTTTAAGATTCATTCATACCTCTATACTGCAGAAATGTGCAGTATGTTTTGGGGTCTGGCATTTCACTTTGGCTCGCTGCCTGAATATGTTATTTGGGAGAAATACCTGCCCAGTTGTCATTTGGGAGACATGTTGCTTCCAATGAATTTTATTTTCCAAAATACTTTCCTGGTTCTTTATTCTAACACTAACCCCCCTCCTAATGCCTAACACTATCCTCCCCTCCTAATGCCTAATACTAACCCCCCCACCTAATGCCTAACACTAACCCCCTCCTAATGCCTAATACTAACCTTCCCTCCTATTGCCTAACACCAACCTCCCCTCCTAATGACTAACACTAACCCCCCTTCTAATACCTAACACTAATCTCCTGTACCGCATCTCCTCAATTTGTTGTGCACTATTGCACGCCTGCCGAAGCTGGCAACCAATGCCAACTTTTGGTAGTTTGAGGTAGAAAAGGATCAGAGAAGGTGTTAGTTGGGGCCGCTGTCACCCACCAGGCCCCAGGCACCTTGGAAAAAGACCTTAGACCACTGCTGCACAGATTGGAAAAAGCCTAGGGGCCATATCCTATTCAAGGTGATAAGTAGCTTGCAGATGCGAGCTACTTATCACCTTGCCATCGCGCGAGGATTACCGGCAAATCCTATTGCCCATATCCTTCGCGCGATGGCCGATCGTTAGGGCGCATTACTCAGGCGAAAGCCTGAGCGATGCTCCCTTTTACCGAGCGATGGGGAGTGAGGTTTATGCTGTGGTGCTGTCCATCAGCACCACGGCCTCACTCCCCACACATGCGCACTCGCCCGCCGAACATCGCCGACATCTTCCGCCACAGCATCTGGGGGTCTCTTTTAATAAGGAGACCCCCAGAGCTCCCCGTCGGGTCGCCACACAGTTTAGAAGCCCCCGCGCAGCTCTGCAAAGGCTCCCCTTCATACGTACCGCCGCCGATCATGCGCCGCCTCTCGCCGCAAAATCCGTCACGTAATTACAGTGTATCTAACACTGTAATTACTGTGCGCATAGAAGGAGCCCGGGAAAAGCATCTGTGAATCTGCAGCCGGGCTCCCCATTGGTCCGCTGTCTGAGCCATTTTATTGGTTCAGACAGCGGACCAATGGGGAGCCCGGCTGCAGATTCAAAGATGCTTTGCCCGGGCTCCTTCTATGCGCACAGTAATTACAGTGTTAGATAATTACGTGACGGATTTTGCGGCGAGAGGCGGCGCGTGATCAGCGGCGGTACGTATGACGGGGAGCCTTTGCTGAGCTGCGCGGGGGCTTCTAAACTGTGTGGCGACCCGACGGGGAGCTCTGGGGGTCTCCTTATTAAAGGAGACCCCCAGATGCTGCGGTGACGACGTGCATTAGCTAGTTTAGACCTGCTTTTTGCAGGTCTAAGCTAATGCTCATGTCTGCCGGGAAGCATCACTTCCCGGAGACATGATAAGGGTAATTGGATTCCGTGGTAAGAACTCGCTGGGCGATTATATCGCGGCCCAAGCGAGTTCTTTTCCGCCTAGGGGGGTCTAAAGTTTAATTAGATTAGGCGATACCCCCATCGCCTAAGTTAAGAACTCGCCAGTGCTTAGCGCTGGCGAGTTCAGCAATAGAATATGGCCCTAGGTGTGATAACATAAGGCCCTTATTCAGTTAACTTTTTCCCCCTAGTTTTCTCTCAGAAGATGATTTTCCATCTTGTGTTTAAAATACATTTTTAGTACTTTGCAATTGAAAAAGTGCCAAAAAGTAGTTGAAAAAGTACAATCAAAACTATTTTGAGTTTTTTTTCTTGCCTGCTGGAGGTCTAAAATGCATTTTATTGACTAGTGTGACTATATCTCCTATATCTACTAGGAGGAGAAGTGAATTGCACATAGACCAATGTTTGCTGACAATATGCAGCGTTGAAAGTCCCCAAAACCTGTTTAGGAATAGCCATTGCATCCTGACCTAAGGCATGTGGTCTCTTTTTTGCTCGGTGCCATGTTCACAAATGGAACACAGTAGGTCTTATGTGGGAAACAGATGAAATCCCAGCCCTGTTTGTCCAGGTTAAGGTGCATAAGAATAACATCATTGTATTCATATGAAAGACCCCACAAAGGATCAATGTGGAGTCTGTAATCTTTTATTCTCTCTGAGTGCTTTATTTATTGTTTGATGCATTTTTTTGTGAAGCGGGACAATCAATAATTCATGGGGAAAACTTCAGACTGATAAAATAGAAAAGCACATTTTGTTAGCGGCTGGAAATACGCTCAGCATGAAAATTTCATAGAATTTTAACATAAAAGGAGTTTATTACTAAAGTCTCCAGCATTTTATCTGATTAAAGGAAAAGAGAAATTAAAACAAAAACATTAAACTCGAAGACTGAGGAAGGGTGATTGGCTGTCTATCCAAAAACTGATCACTTGTGCTTGGCAGGACCCAACCCAACTGTATCTCTGGAGACATCAGAGGCATAGCTATGAAGGGGCAAAGGGGGAATATGTCCCCGGGTGCAGCACCGTGAGGGCGCTTAGCGCAGCCACTGCAACCCCATGTGCGTGAGAGGTGGCTCGTTGGTTGCCCGAAGTGCCCCTGCTTCTCTCCCTCCCTCTGCAGCAGTTCAGGAGATATGGTCACTTTCTGTTTATAGTAGTTTTATTTATAAAAAAAAAAGTTAAAGTGTATAGACAATTTCCCAGTTTTTCAAAGCCTCACAGTAGATCGAGTTCACAATCGCATAAAATGTTCCACTCAGTGGAATTAAACGGAACAGATCCAAACAGATGCGAATGCATCCTTTGCATACTTATATTAATAAGTATGATTTACCTCTCCAGAGGTTTGATTTACAACCACACAGGGGCGTAGCTATGGGGGGCAAGGGGAGACACATGTCCCCGGGTGCAGCACTGCTGTTCTGGCTGCGCACGGCAATGTAACTGCTACTTTGTGTATCAGGCCCTTTAGCGGACTTAACTCATGACTAACCTCTCCTTATCTGTGGACTTAGCTTTCTTTCAGCCAGGTACACATGCCAGGTGAGGCTTGGCTGAGGCAGCTATTAAAGGAAACCAGCGATAAAGTATATTAAAAGATTTATACATACCTGGGGCTTCCTCCAGCCCCCATCCGCACGGAAAGCTCCCACGCTGCCGTATAGAGAGCTAATACTGCAGTTGAGGGAGGGCCCATCGGGTGGCAACCTCTGCAACCCCTATTGCTACGCCCCTGCCGGGTCCTGTAACTCCGTCCAGCCATGGCCAGTCTGCGCAAGCGCAGTGCGCACTCTCCTGCGAAGTACTATTCTCTACCAAAGAGAGACAGAGGAAGCGCACTGCGCCTGTTCAGACTGGCCCGTGGCTGGGCGGAGTTACAGGACCCGGTACAGAAGATGGAGAAGGCTGAGGATGGCGGCGTGGGAGCGATCTGTGCGGATGAGGCTAGGGGAAGCCCCAGGTATGTATAACACTTTTAATATATACAGCGGTACAAATTAAACATAAGTATACTAGTGACTAACTGAATTCATTGCTTCAAATCTACATTCAACATTTTTAGATTAGAATTAGAACATAATTTGCATCTGTTTTGCATTCAAGGCACGTATATACTATTTAGCCTCAGTGGGGCTCTGCATTGCCTCTGTTGGTCTTCATTTCAGGTGCAGCCTTGAGCGCTGTCATTTGTTTGAAACTGTTAAAATATAGTTAATCTCTGGTACACTTTAAAGAGACACTGAAACGAAAAAATATATATGATATAGTGAATTGGTTGTGTACTATGAATAATTACTAGAAGATTAGCAGCAAAGAAAATATCCTCATATTTTTATTTTCAGGTATATAGTGTTTTTTCTAACATTGCATCACTCTATAATATGTGCAGATTACACAACACTCAGCATTCAAAATGAGTCTTTCAGAGCAGTCTGTGAACTAATGACCTCTCCTCTAGCAGAGAAAAATTAATTAGTTCACTTACAGTTGAGATAATAAAAGTCAGATAACAGCCCTCTCCACGACTTTGAAAGTTGTAGAGATTAATGGCTTTTTTTGCATAGAGATAACAACTAGAGTTTCTTAACTCTTCCTGTACTGGAAACAATTAGACTGATATATCTGATCTTAATGGTTTTATTTCTTAGCTGTACTACACATACAAATCATAATATCATCATTTTGTTCCTCGCTTCAGTGTCTCTTTAAGGGCATCTGGTTACCTATACTGAAGGATTGCGGCTGCTGACAGTGGCCTTGGGCGGTAAAGAGTGAAAATCCGGCCATGGGTATCAGGTGAACCACAGCTCCTTTAGTGCCAACACCAATGCCAACCAACTTAGACAGAGAGAGGATCTGCTTCCCTAAACTATCAATGGCATTTAGCTTTGAAAATTATTTTGTTGTCGCCAGGCTTGCTAAGCAACAATTAGGTGTCATTATTTATCATATCGATATTGCTCACAGGCTGCAAATTCACAATTAAGAACCGCGACACATACTTCATTAGTGATCATAAATGTACAAATAAGAATAGCCTGCAAAATGTCATGTTTTAGAAACAAAAAAGTACAAATGTACAAATAAAAGCACTACATGTGGTACAATAACAAACTTATATTTATAATGAATGCAGGTTCAAGGAGGTAGAAGAAGCTATTATTTGATAATTTCATGACTTTAAAACAGCATAATGATAGCTTTACACATTTAAATAAAAAAAAGGTTAAAAAACATCTTAAAAGAAGAAACGTAAACTTTGACTGTGATTAGAAGACAAATAATATCTGTCGGACCACTGGAAAGGTTGGTAACTAGAAATCCCTGGGCCCCCCCTGCAAAACTTTGAATGAGGCCCACCCACCCACTGGATGGGGAACCAGGAAGACTGAAGGGGCCCGAGGTGAGGGAGAAGGTGAATTGAGCCCCCTTCTCGCTTCTGTGTGGCCACTGCCCCCTTTTCTGTGCCACGTTCCCGTCCTGCTGCTAAAAATGGCCCTGGCCAGGCCCCCTATCAGGCTCGGGCCCTCTGCATCCCTTGCAGGGGCTGTTGCTACGCCTCTGGTTGCGATTGACAGGTTGTTTGTTTATTTGCGTGTTTCCACCCTTATTGGAAACTCCCATCACATCGCCTAAACCTAACATCTTCCCCAGTGTAAAGTAGTTCCTGACAATCAGTACTTCCTGACCCATTACTGACCTCCATCCTAAACTTAAAGTGGAACTCCAGTGGAAATAATGTACAATAATAAAAAAAAAAAGTGTTTCATTTTTACAATAATTATGTATAAATGATTTATTCAGCGTTTGCCCATTGTAAAATCTTTCTTCTCCCTGATTTACATTTGACATTTATCACATGGTGACATTTTTACTGCTGGCAGGTGATGTCAGTGGAAGGAGAAGTTGCTTGCTTTTAGATAAGGAGAGCTAAACCATGAGTTAAGTTAGATAAGGAGAGCTAAACCATGAGTTATGTCATTTAAGGAGAGATAAATTGTGAGTTAATAAAGAAGGTGAGATCATTTAACAGAAAAGCTTTGCGAATCAGGCCCATTGAATGCTAATCTCCTGCACTTTACTATATGTCACTACGATGCCTCTTGAAGAAATAAGACATTTCCCAGCATCCGTTGCCATATTGGGCTGCCCGATTGGAGGTCTGCTTAATTTGTCGAGGTATTTTGTTAATCACCTTTACATAATAATAGCACGTTTGACATAGCTGGATCCATATTATCACCCTTCAGTAACAAATTATTCTACAAATCACTTTTTTTTCTTCTAATGAACCCTTAATGCCTTATAAATAGGGAAAGCCCGATACAGAAATACATAATTACCCAGCTGAAAAGGTATAATATCCCCGTAGACAAAACAAAAGACGGCTTTGTTCTAAGCAATGTATGGCTCACACTTCCCACTTTCACCTTTAGTATTAGGCACAGCGTGAGCTTCCGACACAAAACGCGCCGGCGTGTGGACAAATAGGATTGATTGTGCAATTCAGCTTAATTAAAGTGTTTCATCAATGTACTGGAGCTAAGCGTGTACAGCAGGCACACTCAGCACAGGGCAGGCCCCGCTTCTGCTGCAAGAGCAAGAAAAATAAACGCTGGTTTACAAACTCTTCTGGTCGAACGGGAGCAGATTCACAGCAATACTAACTTTAAAACCAAGTTAAAGAGGACCTGAAATACGGATGCCTTTTTTGAATAATAGGTTTTTTTTATAGTCTTCTCTGAGCCAAGATTAAACTTGTAGGTTAAGTTTAAAGAGAGTCTGAAGCGAGAATAGATCTCGCTTCAGACCTCATAGCTAGCAGGGGCACGTGTGCCCCTGCTAAAACGCCGCTATCCCGCGGCTTAACGGGGGTCCCTGTCCCCCCAAATCCCCTCCGTAATGCGGGGGAGCGCTTCCGCATTGGGGCAGGGCTAACCGCCGCAGCCCTGCCCCACGCGCGTCTGTCAGACGCGTATCTCCGCCTCTCCCCCGCTCCTCTCAGTCTTCCTTCACTGAGAGGGGCGGGGGAGAGGCGGCGATGCGCATCTGATAGACACACTGTGAGGCAGGGCTGCAGCTGTTAGCCCTGCCTCTAGGAAGGGCTAATCTACGACCAACTTGCGACCAAGATTTGCGGGGGGTGGGTTGGGGGGTCAGGGACCCTCGTGCAGCCGCGGGATAGCGGCGTTTTAGCAGGGGCACACATGCCCCTGCTATATATGAGAGCTGAAGCGAGATTTAGTCTCGCTTCAGTGTCTCTTTAAGGTAGCCAGAGGTCCCCCAGCATTATGTACCCCTTTAGTAATGATAGGGCATTACGGGGCAGCACGGGGCAGCACGGTGGCGTAGTGGTTAGCTCTCTCGCCTTGCAGCGCTGGGTCCCTGGTTCGAATCCCAGCCAGGGCGCTATCTGCAAAGAGTTTGTATGTTCTCTCCGTGTCTGCGTGGGTTTCCTCTGGGCACTCCGGTTTCCTCCCACATTCCAAAAACATACAGATAAGTTAATTGGCTCCCCCTAAAAAAAAAAAAATGGCCCTAGACTACAGTACGTACACTAAATAATATAGACATATGGCAATGGTAGGGATTAGATTGTGAGCTCCTTCGAGGGACAGTTAGTGACAAGACAATATATATATATATATATATATATATATATATATATATATATATATACTGTACAGCGCTGCGTAATATATTGGTGCTATATAAATACTAAATAATGATAATAATAATAGCAGGAGGTACCCCCAAAGTAGACCACAGTATAGGTAGCCAAAGGCTCCCCCCACAGCACAGGTAGATGTAAGTAGTACCCCCCCCCCCCCTGTATAGGTAACCAGAAGTAGTCCTGTTAGTATAGGTAGCCACAGGATCCCTCATATAGGTAGTTACAAGTAGTTCTCCCAGTAAAGGTGCACCATCACTATAAGTAACCAGATGTAATGGCCGTCCTTATATAGGTAGGCAGTAAGAACCCTATAGGTAGTCAAATGTAGCCCCTCCCCCCGGGATAGATACCTAAATGGACCCCAATATCGGTAGCCAGATGTAGCCCCCTCCCCTTATGCCACTGCTGCTGTGCACTTTCAGTGGGTGGAGGCCCACTGCAGACCCCCATTTCCATGCACACAGGGCTCTCACTTCAGGTGTCCTTTAAGGTGGCTGCAATAGTTATGGAGGGAAGGAATGAGGGCCACAGATTTTACTGGGGAATTGGGAGCACTACTAGGAATGGTCAATGACATGCAAATAATTTCAGGTTGACGCAGGATTGTGCAAATTTGTAGTGAGAGGTATATGGAGGCTGCCATATGTATTTCCTTATAAACAATACCAGTTGTTGGGCACTCCTGCTGGTCTATTTGGCTGCCATGTCTGAGTAACACAAGAAACAAGCATGCAGCTAATCTGGTCACATCTGACAATAATGTCAGAAACACCTGATTTGCAGCATGCTTGTTCAGGGCCTATGGCTAAATGTATTAGAGGCAGAGGATCAGCAGGACAGCCAAGCAACTGGTATTGCTTAAAAGGAAATAAATATGGCAGCCTCCATACCTCTCTTGTTTCAGTTGTCCTTTAAGCTGCATACATTTGCATCCAACATTGGCATAACGCTGCATCAACTGGGAATTATTTGCATCTCATTGACTATCCCTTATCACAACAAGGAGTGGTGGAATGGGGGATTGAAATATGCGTGGGGGAATAGCACCACAGTTGGAATTAGAAGTTATGTTCCGGCCGGGTTCTAAGACTGTACAGATTGCAGCTCAGCTACCATGGGCGGCGCTACACTGGGGCACGCCCCCCCTCAGGAATCACTGTGCACCCCTGAGTGCCCCTCCTGCTCTGTAACATACAGTTAACTGTTTCCAGGCTCCAGCAGCGTACAGTGAACAGGACAGGGTTTGTAAAAAATTATCCATGTCAGCCTGAGTCTATATAGGCATCTGCAGGTAACTTTTCTTCCATAATAGCACCATCATTTGGACAATCTGCTCTGCTCAAAAGCCTCTGAGTTCCGTTTGTGATGTTTACATTTTGGTTACTATCAATGCCAAACTAGTTAGCCCTAATTTTATCACTTGAATTAGGCAAAAAAAATATCTAAAGCTTGCCATACAAACATCGATTTTGATCACCCAAATGAGCCCCACCAGCCAGCCAGCCCCCGCAAATATAAAATTGAAGTTGGAGCAGCCGCTGTGAGCTACACAAAGAATTCTTATCAGAGACATTCAGTTGCAGAGGTAGGATTACACTTTACACTGATGAACTCAAATGCTTTCACAATCCGCATTGTTAAATTTTGCTTTTAGTTGGGCAATTCATCGGCCTCATCATGTTCTCTCTTTTCAGACAAAGAGGAAATGAAAGGAAATTTCTGTCTTTCACGTAACGCCAGTCATACCTAGATAGAAAATGATATCCCAGCAGAATGGAAGGGACTGAAAGCAGAGGCCGGGCGAAGTGCTCTCTCCTCTGCTAGGCTCTTCCGTGGAGATTACAGAAGACGTGGCAGGCAACCACCAGCCCACGTAAGACGATGATGCAAGACGTGTTATTTACTTTGGAAAACCACGGGGGAGTCGCCAGTTGTTAGCGCTGCTGCTCCCCCCTTACATATGGAGCCGTTACTGAGGTCATTCCCGACATATGGGGCAGGAGAGGCGCTCTCAGATGGTATATGACGTTTTGTGTATTTGTTACATGTAAAGGAACAGCTTTGTGTGTGGGTTTCAGTTCTTGGCAACTCGCAGGCCACAACTATTAATTTATTATTTTCATGGGGGAAAAAAAAGATAGTGGTTTTATAATGTGCGTGTTTGTGTACAGGCGTACATGCGTGTGTGTGTGTGTGTGTGTGTGTGTGTGTGTGTGTATATACAGAGTGTGTGTGTGTGTGACAGTGTGTGTGTGTGTGTGTATATACAGAGTGTGTGTGTGTGTGTGACAGTGTGTGTGTGTGTGTGTGTGTGTGTGTGTGTGTGTGTGACAGTGTGTGTGTGTGTGTGTGTGTGTGTGTGTGTGTGTGTGTGTGTGTGTGTGTGTGTGTGTGTGTGTGTGTGTGACAGTGTGTGTGTGTGTGTGTGTGTGTGTGTCTGTGTGGTGTGTGTGTGTGTGTGACAGTGTGTGTGTGTGTATATACAGAGTGTGTGTGTGTGTGTGTGTGTGACAGTGTGTGTGTGTGTGTGTGTGTGTGTGTGTGTGTGTGTGTGTGTGTGTGTGTGTGTGTGTGTGTGTGTGTGTGTGTGTGTGTGTGTGACAGTGTGTGTGTGTGTATATACAGAGTGTGTGTGTGTGTGTGTGTGTGTGTGTGTGTGTGTGTGTGTGTGTGTGACAGTGTGTGTGTGTGTGTGTGTGTGACAGTGCGTGTGTGTGTATATACAGAGTGTGTGTGTGTGTGTGTGTGTGTGTGTGTGTGTGTGTGTGACAGTGTGTGTATATACAGAGTGTGTGTGTGTGTGTGTGTGTGTGTGTGTGTGGTGTGGTGTGTGGTGTGTGTGACAGTGTGTGTGTGTGTGTATATACAGAGTGTGTGTGTGTGTGTGTGTGTGTGTGTGTGTGTGTGTGTGTGACAGTGTGTGTATATACAGAGTGTGTGTGTGTGGTGTGTGGTGTGTGGTGTGTGTGTGTGCGTCAGAGAGTATGTGTGTGTGTGTGTGTGTGTGTGTATATACAGAGTGTGTGTGTGTGTGTGTGTGTGTGTGTGTGTGACAGTGTGTGTATATACAGAGTGTGTGTGTGTGTGTGTGGTGTGTGTGTGTGTGGTGTGTGGTGTGTGGTGTGGTGTGGTGTGTGTGTGTGTGTGTGTCAGAGAGTGTGTGTGTGTGTGTGTGTGTGTGTGTGTGTGTAGTGTGTGTGTGTGTAGTGTGTGTGTGTAGTGTGTGTGTGTGTATGTATGTGTGTGTATGTATGTGTGTGTGTGTGTGTGTGTGGTGTGGTGTGTGTGTGTGTGGTGTGTGGTGTGTGGTGTGTGGTGTGTGTGTGGTGTGTGGTGTGTGGTGTGTGGTGTGTGTGCGTGTGGTGTGTGGTGTGTGTGTGTGTGTGTGTGTGTGCGTATTTATAGAAATATGACTTGGTAGTCCCTGTATTAGCCTTGCAGTGCTGGAGGCAAGGCTGATAACAGAATAAACAACGAACATACGTACATATGAATCCGATCCAACGCTGTGATTCACACACTACCAGGGGCATCTCTACAAATCAGGACCGGATTACTGACCAAGCAACTAAAGCAATTGATTGGGGCTCAGTGGGAGTCCAGGGGGCCCCTGCAGCGGGCCTCATGAAGACCCACAGTGGACCCCCTTTGAGTCACCTGAGTCACCAATGCTGCCTTGCAGAGTTGTGAGCAGAGCGAAGTGTCTCACCTCTCCTGACTCCTGCACTGCTTCGTCAGTTCAGCTTCTTCTCCTCCGTGCCACTCAGTGTCCAGTCTACAGTCATGTACACTTGGCAGCGCGGTGTAGAGGAAGCTGAAGATGCAGTGTGGGAACCTGGAGAGGTGAGGCACTGGCTGGCTGCCTATCCCGGGGAAATCTAGCTCTCTACACTAGGGGGCTGCAATGTAAGAAAGATGACTGGGTCTCCACTTGCATTTATGCAATATATGTTTTCTTTTATTCAGGTTCCATAGCAAAACGTGCACATTTGTTTTGGCCAATGGGCCATTCTCAAGTGCTGAGAGAAAAGCCCTTTGGCCAAAACGTTGTGGACTTTTTGCTATAGTACTTAGATAAAAGAAAGTATATATTGCATATACCCAGGTGGACTGGAGTCTTTCATACATTTCAGTGCACTCTCACGCCTATGGTGTATCTGGGTGTGGACTGGTTGACTCCTTGGTGAATGAATTAAAGCAGTGTGAGTGGCACTGCCTATTTTGGTTTGTCTCTACTCTAGGGGGTCAACCAACTCTCCTTTCCATCAGGGGCGTTGCTAGCCCCAAAGATCAGTGGCACGTGCCACAGATCTATTCTAGGGTGCCCTGGATGTCCCCCATACAAAGTCAGGCAGCAGGTGACTCTACGCACCTCCAGATTCTGCAGACATCTACTCTTCTTGGCTTCTCCCTCTATTGTCTAAGAATGAATCAGAATGTAGAGGCATTTTGCTGGGCAGGCCTACTTAGACTGCTGTTAAAGCGGATCCGAGATGAAAAACTAACTATAACAAGTAACTTGTCTATATATCTTATCTAAAGTTTACACAGCAAATCTAGCTGCAAACAGCTTTAATAGAAAATGATTATTTCTTCCTGTGATACAATGACAGCAGCCATGTTGTTTGTAAACATTACACAGAGGCAGGCTTATCTGAATCTTAATCACTAAGCCTGTGAAAAAAAACTTAATCCCCCCTCCTCCCCTCTGCCTCTGAAATCAATGGCTAGTAACCCCTCCTCCTCCTCCTGCACAGACTGAGCTCGCATGAGCCCTTGCTACTGCCAAGGCTCTCTGAAAACCTGTGGGTGTGGTTTATTTAGTTTATAGGGAATTAGAGTATTAAAACAAAAACAAAAAAGTATTTGGCTCGAGGAATGCCCTATAAACAATATAAAAGGAACATAATTAGGCAATGTGTAAAAGTTCACCTCGGATCCACTTTAAGTTCATGTAAATTCAGCTCCTCCCATGACCACACCCGCATTATGGTGCATGGCCACACCCATTTTTAGGCTGGAGTGCCCAAAAGTGACCTAGATTTCTTAGGAATCTAGCAACACCCCTGCTTTCCATCCGGGATCAAGGTAGTACCTCTTACACAGGAGTGGGTCAACAACTTACATGGAGCTATGTGAAACCTCACTGCAGAAAGAGAATGCACCCGTGAAATTAAAAGACGTTCACTCCTTGGAAGCCAATCAATGACAAACTTTGACCAATGTTATAAAAAGCAGAGATGTCACCTTGTCAACAAAGGTTCGTATAGTCAAAGCCATGGATTTTCCAGTAGGAATGCATGGTTGAGAGAGTTGGACCGTAAGGAAGGTTGAACCCCTTCAAATTGTGTTGCTGGAGAAGACTTTTGAGTGATTTGGACTGTAAGAAGATACAATCAGTCAGTCCTTAAAGGATACATCCAGACTCCCAAAAAGAAAAACAATCCACTTACCTGGGGCTTCCTGCAGCCCCTGACAGCCATCCTGTGCCCTCGCCGCAGCTCCGGTGGCTCCCGTTCTCCTGCACTGCACAAGCCAACCTCGCCAGGTTGGCTTCCGGGTCAGCTTCTTATGCATTCCACCGCGCGGGTCACGTGGTCTAACTGACGTCATCAGGTCAGTACTGTACAGGCGCAGAACTGCTGCACCTGCGCAGCACAATGCTGATGACGTTGTCAGGGCCACGTGACCCGCGCAGTGGAGCGCAGAAGAAGCCAAGCCGGAACCCGACCTGGCGAGGTCGGCTTCTGCAGCGGAGAAGACCGGGAGCCACCGGAGCTGCGGCGAGGGCACAGGATGGCTGTCAGGGGCTGGTTCCCCCAGGTAAGTGGATTTTGTTTTTTGGGGGGTAGCTTGGACCTTCCCTTTGAAGAAAATAACCCTGACTGTTCATTGGAAGAAGCAATGATGAAGCTGAAACACTTTGGGCACATAATGAGAAGATGGGACACATTGGAGAAGACCCTGATGCTGGGAAAAATCTAAGGCAAAAGGAGGGATGGCAGCAGAGAATGAGATCTCTAGATAGTATTACGGAAGCAGCAAACATGAGCTTGGATAAGCTACGAGAGACAGACACGACTGAATAGCAACTGAACAATAAATGTAGAAACTGGAAGTCAAAGTGGTAAGACCCTGTCTTCTGGGAGAAAAATGGGTTTTAGAAAATACTGAGAAAAGGGTGGCTAAACAGGGATGGCTGTGCTGAGGTGGGCAGTACTTGAGGGGGCTCCTTAGCAATATCTGCATTGGTTCCTGCAATTATCAAAACAAGGCCCAGTCTCTGGACATAGCTCCATAATAGAACATGATGTCTCCTCAGTTTGATGGCATGACAGGTACTCGTTAAGGCCTCAGCTCCTTCGTGGCATACGGCCAATGTTTGAAGTGTGCCAGATGTCTGAAAATTATGTACAGCAATATAGCAGCAAAATAGCAGGACGCACGGCTACAATCTCATCTCTTCGTACGCTCGCACAATCCCGGGCACTTAATAAGGGACTGTCGAGCAATGTTTTTCTCCAGCCGCCCACACGTTATATTTTTCCCTTCGCAAAAGCCACATAAACAACAGGCTATAGAGCTCGGAGGTAAAAATAGGATGGACACTTTCCAACGAGTAGGAGAGGGGAGCGGAACGCCATTATAGACACACGGTACCTCGTATCTTTTATGGGCGACTGTTAAGATTTTACAAGATCCAAAAGGGCTCAATAAATCAGGATGCATGCTTTTTAATAGGTACAAAACTAGGTTTATAAAATATCTGGGTTTTTACTGAAAGCATCTGAGAAAGAAGCTGTCTGTGTTATCCACTTGTGAGGGAGATTTAGGGCTCGTTCACATCATACGCTCTTCCGTGCGCATTTGGGAGCGCGTATGACGTGGTGACTCGCAAGAACGGCAGAAGGGCATAGACAGCTCTTCTGCCGCTGACATCTACTGCGCTGCGCAGCATTACAATCAGGGCGGGATTTACCATGAGGCACTGTAGGCATGTGTCTACAGGCGCCTGATGAAGGAAAGGCAGCTCAATCCCCTCCCCTCCCTCCTTCCCTATGCGGAGTCCTGATGATGGTGTAAATGAGAGGTTACCTCTGGCTACCTAATGCTAAGCGACACCTGTAGCTACCTAAGAAAGGGAGAATGGACAGCTGGGACAGCCAGAACACTTGCGGTTCAGTTTGGTCGGAGGTTTGTAGGTTCATGGTGGGCGGAGTCTAGGGTGCCAGGGCATCTGTGCCTATAGGCTCCTGTGATGTAAATCCAGGCCCGATTACAATGCGCTATGATGCGCTTGCGTACTGCTGCCTGAATTTTGCCCTCAAGCGCAGAGCTGATCCCATCACTGTCTATGGATGGGACCAGCAGCGCAGCGGGTAGCGGCGCAGATGGCGTGCGATCGTACGCGTTTCGTTCTGATCGCACTGCCATCTGCGCTAAGTAGATGTGAACGAGGCCTTAGGGCTAAGTCACAGAGATGCTAGTGCCAGCCACTAATCATGACGGCACAAGTCACTGTTAGTGAATTGTTGCCACAATTGAATTGTTGCCACAACTTCATTATTATTATTTATTGGATATACAGTGCTAACATATTACGCATTGCTGTACAATACATAAGATTACAGATACAGATAACAGGGGTGACCGACAACACAATACAGGTAATAAGAAATAAGATACTTACAGCAACACAGTGCAGGTAATAAGCAATAACATACACAACACAATACTGGTAGTAATACAATGTCAGCAGGGGCATTGCTGGCCCCAAAGATCAGTGGCACGTGCCCCTTATGTATTCTGGGCTGAGCCGGATGTCCCCCAGGCAGAGTAGAGGCACCACAGCATAAAGTATGGTATGAGATCGGAGTGCACACGCAGCTAGCAAAGTGCTAGCTGCGTGTTGCAAAAGAAAGTTTATGCAAATCTGCCCAGTAGGGCCTGAGAAATCCTCCTGCGCGGCTTACCCTGAACTGCGTTCGGGGTTACCGCCAGGAAGGTTAAGAAACTTCAATTATCTATGCAAAAGAGCTTCTTTGAGCTCTGTGACTTTGTAAAGTCGTGGACAGCACTGTCTTTTGAAGCAATTATCTCAACTGTCTCTCATTGTTTCTTCTTTGTTTGTGGTTTTTCTGCAGAGAAATGTTCAAAGGGTCATTATTAGCCTGCTCTGTGAAATCATCTAAAATGCTGAGAGTATTGTAGAAACTCCAATTATTAGCAAATGACACAATGTTATAAAAAAAAAAAGCTATATACCTGAAAATAAAAATATATATTTTTTTGCTACAAACGTTCTATTAATTATCCATACTACACAACCAATTCATTATATCATGAGGTTTTTTTTTTTTCGTTTCAGTGTCACCTTAAAAGCTAAAACCTGATGCCTTGATCCTCAGATTCAGAGCATGAAAGATATGCTTGCTTGCTGATAGGCAGTCAAGGGGTGTATAAAAAACTGGAAATTTGGGTGCCCAGGAAAGTCGATAGTAGAATATTGGTAAATTTACCAATATTCTACTATTAAAGTGAAAAAACAATATTAAAAAACAATATTTTACTGAAAGCTTAACCTAAGCCGATTCTTATACTGAAGCTTCCCACTACCAATGCCTAACCCTACCCACTCCCCCCCATGGCTAACCTGAACCAATCCCTCCCCTCCAATGGCCAACCTTAACCCTACCCCCAGCTAGTGTTGGGCGAACAGTGTTCGCCACTGTTCGGGTTCTGCAGAACATCACCCTGTTCGGGTGATGTTCGAGTTCGGCCGAACACCTGACGGTGCTCGGCCAAACCGTTCGGCCATATGGCCGAACTAAGAGCGCATGGCCGAACGTTCCCCGAACGTTCGGCTAGCGCTGTGATTGGCCGAACGGGTCACGTGGTTCGGACCCGAACGCGCTCTGATTGGCCGAACTGTCACGTGGTTCGGGTAAATAAATACCCGAACCACGTCATATCTCCGCCATTTGTCTGTGGGTTTAGCTTTGGGTAGGCAGGCAGGGTAGTTCGCGCTCCAGCCACGCTAGCCAGGGTCCCCCCCAGTCATTGTGTGTCACTGCTGGGAACAGTAGTACACCGCTCGTTCAGCCACACTATATAGCATTCTGTGTACTGTTCTGTGTCTGCTGGGAACAGTGGTACACCGCTCGTTCAGCCACACTATATAGCATTCTGTGTACTGTTCTGTGTCTGCTGGGAACAGTGGTACACCGCTCGTTCAGCCACACTATATAGCATTCTGTGTACTGTTCTGTGTCTGCTGGGAACAGTAGTACACCGCTCGTTCAGCCACACTATATAGCATTCTGTGTACTGTTCTGTGTCTGCTGGGAACAGTAGTACACCGCTCGTTCAGCCACACTATATAGCATTCTGTGTACTGTTCTGTGTCTGCTGGGAACAGTAGTACACCGCTCGTTCAGCCACACTATATAGCATTCTGTGTACTGTTCTGTGTCTGCTGGGAATAGTGGTACACCGCTCGTTCAGCCACACTATATAGCATTCTGTGTACTGTTCTGTGTCTGCTGGAAACAGTAGTACACCGCTCGTTCAGCCACACTATATAGCATTCTGTGTACTGTTCTGTGTCTGCTGGGAACAGTAGTACACCGCTCGTTCAGCCACACTATATAGCATTCTGTGTACTGTTCTGTGTCTGCTGGGAACAGTAGTACACCGCTCGTTCAGCCACACTATATAGCATTCTGTGTACTGTTCTGTGTCTGCTGGGAACAGTAGTACACCGCTCGTTCAGCCACACTATATAGCATTCTGTGTACTGTTCTGTGTCTGCTGGGAATAGTGGTACACCGCTCGTTCAGCCACACTATATAGCATTCTGTGTACTGTTCTGTGTCTGCTGGGAACAGTAGTACACCGCTCGTTCAGCCACACTATATAGCATTCTGTGTACTGTTCTGTGTCTGCTGGGAATAGTGGTACACCGCTCGTTCAGCCACACTATATAGCATTCTGTGTACTGTTCTGTGTCTGCTGGGAACAGTGGTACACCGCTCGTTCAGCCACACTATATAGCATTCTGTGTACTGTTCTGTGTCTGCTGGGAACAGTGGTACACCGCTCGTTCAGCCACACTATATAGCATTCTGTGTACTGTTCTGTGTCTGCTGGGAACAGTAGTACACCGCTCGTTCAGCCACACTATATAGCATTCTGTGTACTGTTCTGTGTCTGCTGGGAACAGTAGTACACCGCTCGTTCAGCCACACTATATAGCATTCTGTGTACTGTTCTGTGTCTGCTGGGAACAGTAGTACACCGCTCGTTCAGCCACACTATATAGCATTCTGTGTACTGTTCTGTGTCTGCTGGGAATAGTGGTACACCGCTCGTTCAGCCACACTATATAGCATTCTGTGTACTGTTCTGTGTCTGCTGGGAATAGTGGTACACCGCTCGTTCGCCACTGTATAGCATTGTGCTCTGTGTCGCTGCTGGGAATAGTGGTACACCGCTCACCCGTCACTGTATAGCATTGTGCTCTGTGTCGCTGCTGGGAATAGTGGTACACCGCTCTCCCGTCACTGTATAGCATTGTGCTCTGTGTCGCTGCTGGGAATAGTGGTACTGTATAGCATTTCTGTACTGCCACTGTACTGCTGCCAGTCAGCGTGTACTGTAAGGATAAGTGAAATGAGGAAGAAATCCGGTGAAAGAGGGAGGGGCAAGGGAAGAGGTGTTTCCCCTGACGGTTCACGTACAGGCCACAGGGGAGCACCCAAGAAAACCCACTCAATACCGCCCATGTTGTCCAGGACAACAACCCTCACAAATCCAAAAGAACAGGACCAGATAATTACTTGGATGACCTCTCAAGCGTCCAGCAGTGGGTTAAGCAGCACCAGCACATCACGCACGAGGTCCGAGTCCTCAGCCAGTTACAAGGAGCCAGTGGGCACAAAGCTGACACAACCGGCAGCGACACCACGCACACAACTGCCAGATAACCAGTCCGATGAATTACCTCAGGACACAATGGGGTATTCGCAGGAGCTATTCCCAGCCCAACAAACTTCCACCTTTCAAAGGTCAATGGAGGAACAGCCAGAAATGTTGTGCCTGGATTCACAACCGTTAACTGTGGGAAATGCACCGCGCACTGAAATACAAGGCGAGTCCGAAGAGGACTCGGAAACCCAAATCCCAGAGCAATTTGGGCAGGAGGGGTTGCAATTGCAGGAGGTCGGCCGACAAGATCTGGAAGACGACGTTGGAGTGTGCTGCGCAGAGGTTGTTGTGGGGAGCTCTACTCCACGGCGGTGGCCCACAATGACATATGACGAGTTTGAGGAGATGGAAGAGGAGGGTATGGACAATGTGGACAGAGACCCAGATTTTGTTTGTGAACGAGAACATCGCCGTCGTAGCAGCAGCACAGATGAGTCTGTTGAAGAACACACTGCTGCACGAGTTCGCCTTGTGCCACAAGGTAGGCGGCGCGCAATTTCAGGCACCACAAGCGTGGAAGTTCAAGTGAGAGGCAAAAGAGGAGCAAACAGAAATCGCCAGCAAGGAGGCAGGTGCTCCAAAGTCTGGGCTTTCTTTGAAGACTGCACTGAGGATGTTACCATGGCGATTTGCAAGGTGTGCAAGACCCGCCTGAGCAGGGGGAAAAATATTAACAACCTCTCCACCACCAGCATGAGCCGTCACATGCTATCCAAACATCCCACTCTTTGGGCAAACGCGTCAGGACAGGGTACCAGAAACAACACTGCCTCCCTTGGGTTCACCAGACTCACCACCAGACCCGCCTCAGCAGCAGCAGTAGCCCAGCCATTGCGTGGTTCACAACATTCACAAACATCAGACGACGCTGACACTGTCACTTTCCGGAGTAGTGCTCTTGAGGTCTCCCAGTGTTCATCAAACACAACAACCAACAGCCCTTCCGTGTGCAGCGCTACGGTTCAGTTGTCTGTGTCGGAGATGTTTGAGCGCAAGAGGAAATTGCCAGCAAATGACCCCCGGGCCGTGGCAGTAACAGCCAGCATAGCCAAGCTTCTGGCCTGCGAAATGCTGCCATATCGATTGGTGGAGACAAACAGCTTCAAGGGCATGATGTCAGTGGCCATCCCACGTTACGTGGTTCCCAGCCGCTACCACTTTGCACGCTCTGCAGTGCCTGAGTTGCATGAGCACGTGGTCAGCAAAATAACCCGAAGCTTGAAGAATGCCGTTGCCTGCAAGGTTCACCTCACCACTGACACCTGGACGAGTGCGTTCGGCCAGGGTCGATACATCTCCCTTACCGCGCACTGGGTGAACCTTGTGGAGCCTGGCAGCGATTCCTCACCTGCTACGGCACGGGTGTTGCCCACGCCACAAACAGCTGCACCGCCGTCCCTCCCACTGGATAACAGCAGCACCTACCTCTCTGACTCCTTCTCCTCCAACGCATCTCAAAGCTGTACCTCATCCGGAAACGCTAACCCAGCAGCAGTAGGATCGTGGAAGCAGTGCAGCACAGCTGTTGGCATGCGTCAGCAAGCGTTGCTGAAGCTAATCTGCCTTGGGGATAAGCAGCACACAGGGGAGGAAATTTGGAGGGGAATAAAGGAACAGACGGATTTGTGGCTGGCACCGCTGGACCTGAAACCGGGCATGGTTGTGTGTGATAATGGGAGTAATCTCATTCGCGCTTTAAGGTTGGCTAAGCTGACACACATCCCTTGCCTGGCGCACGTGATGAACCTAGTAGTTCAGCGGTTCCTGAGGACATACCCAGGCGTGCCCGATCTGCTGTTGAAGGTGCGTCGAGTGTCCAAACATTGTAGAAATTCCAGTACTGCTTCGGGGGCACTCGCCAAGATGCAGGAGCGCTTCAATCTCCCCCACCATCGCTTGCTGTGTGATGTCCCTACGCGCTGGAATTCTACGCTGCACATGCTAGCCCGCTTTTGCGAGCAGAAGAGTGCAGTGGTCCAGTACATGACGGCGCAGTACCGAGGCGCATCCGGCCAGCTGCCAAGCTTCTGTGGATCCGATTGGGCCAACATGTTGGACCTCTGCCAAGTCCTCCAAAATTTTGAGCAATCCACGTTGCTTGTGAGCAGTGACAACTCTTCAGTCAGCATTACCATACCACTGCTGTGTTTACTGAAGAGGTCGATGTTAAAAATCAAGGAAACAGCTGTCATGATGCAACTGGGGGAATCTGAAGGAGAAAACGATCAGCGTGATGGTACCAACATCAGGCCATCCGCCTCAGGGAACGCTGGCCCCAGCAGCTATGACGAAGAAGAGGAGGAGGAACAGCTGGAGTTGGAGCAGGAATTTCATGCCACCACTGACGAGGGCCAGAGCGGTGCACGTTGGACTTCCACAATTCAACGCGAATGGTCAGCAGAAGCAGACCAGGAGGAAGGTGACGACTATGATGCATCACAACAACTATCACAACGCTCACAAGAGGATGATGAGGATTCTGGTAGGACTCTGGCACACATGGCTCAATTCATGCTAGACTGCATTGAACGTGACCCACGCATTGTGCGCATTCTGGACAACACCAATTACTGGGTTTATACCCTTCTGGATCCACGGTACAAACACAATGTTCCAAAACTGCTTGAAGAAAGAGTCAGACAGGTCAAAATGGAAGAATACCAGCAGGCCCTTGTGGAGACTTTAGAGAGGAGATTGACATCCTCCCCCTCCTCTAGCCAGTTGTACGCAGACAGACTGACTTCCGCAAACCCAGGACGACCAGGAGGGCAGCAAACAACGCAAGCCGCAGCTAGTACCCAAAAGGGAATGGTATCGGCAGTGTCCTTGGAGTGGGAAAATTTTCTGACACCCATGCAGCCGCAGCCCACTGAACAGCAAGCGTGCAGATCCACCTCCAACACCGATCGCCTGGAGAAGATGGTCAAGGACTACATGTCAGATGGCGTAGCTGTGTCGAACCATCCATCTGCACCCTTCAACTATTGGGTATCGAAGCTAGACACCTGGCACGAACTGGCAATGTACGCAATAGAGGTGCTGGCTTGCCCGGCAGCCAGCGTTATGTCGGAACGCTGTTTCAGTGCTGCCGGAGGCATCGTCACAGATCGGCGTATCCGCCTCTCTACAGAAAATGCAGACCGTCTGACTCAAATTAAAATGAATCAATCCTGGATTGGAAATGACTACGCAACACTCCAGGACCCCAACCAAGTAACATGACCAATGAACATCTGGGATGGTGTTGCGTTTCCGGGCCCTGTTTATTGAACCTCTCATCTGTATTACATTTATGACTGCATGGCGGCAAAAAGCATTGCTGCTATATCCGCACGCTTTTTGTCCACATGCAAGGCCTGGGTTGTTGTGTCTCACAAAGCGTGGCCTTCTCCTCCTGCGCCTGCTCCTGTTCCATCACGTCTGCTGCTGCTGGGTTAGCGTTGCCGCGTGGTCCCTGTTTATTGAACCACTTATCTTTATTACATTTATGACTGCATGGCGGTACAAAGCATGCTATCCGCACGCTTCTTGCCCTCATGCAAGGCCTGGGTTGTTGTGTCTCACAAAGCGTGGCCTTCTCCTCCTGCGCCTGCTCCTGTTCCATCACGTCTGCTGCTGCTGGGTTAGCGTTGCCGCGTGGTCCCTGTTTATTGAACCACTTATCTTTATTACATTTATGACTGCATGGCGGTACAAAGCATGCTATCCGCACGCTTCTTGCCCTCATGCAAGGCCTGGGTTGTTGTGTCTCACAAAGCGTGGCCTTCTCCTCCTGCGCCTCCTCCTGTTCCATCACGTCTGCTGCTGCTGGGTTAGCGTTGCCGCGTGGTCCCTGTTTATTGAACCACTTATCTTTATTACATTTATGACTGCATGGCGGTACAAAGCATGCTATCCGCACGCTTCTTGCCCTCATGCAAGGCCTGGGTTGTTGTGTCTCACAAAGCGTGGCCTTCTCCTCCTGCGCCTGCTCCTGTTCCATCACGTCTGCTGCTGCTGGGTTAGCGTTGCCGCGTGGTCCCTGTTTATTGAACCACTTATCTTTATTACATTTATGACTGCATGGCGGTACAAAGCATGCTATCCGCACGCTTCTTGCCCTCATGCAAGGCCGGGGTTGTTGTGTCTCACAAAGCGTGGCCTTCTCCTCCTGCGCCTCCTCCTGTTCCATCACGTCTGCTGCTGCTGGGTTAGCGTTGCCGCGTGGTCCCTGTTTATTGAACCACTTATCTTTATTACATTTATGACTGCATGGCGGTACAAAGCATGCTATCCGCACGCTTCTTGCCCTCATGCAAGGCCTGGGTTGTTGTGTCTCACAAAGCGTGGCCTTCTCCTCCTGCGCCTGCTCCTGTTCCATCACGTCTGCTGCTGCTGGGTTAGCGTTGCCGCGTGGTCCCTGTTTATTGAACCACTTATCTTTATTACATTTATGACTGCATGGCGGTACAAAGCCTGCTATCCGCACGCTTCTTGCCCTCATGCAAGGCCGGGGTTGTTGTGTCTCACAAAGCGTGGCCTTCTTCTCCTCCTGCGCCACCCTCCTCCTGTTCCATCACGTGTGCTGCTGCTGGGTTAGCGTTACCGGTCCCTTTTCCTGGAACCTCTTATATGTATTACATTTATGACTGCATGCCGACAAAAAACATGTTACCTGTGCAAAGAAAACAGACATTTCCCGCATTTAAAAGACAGTTTTCCCTTTGAAACTTTAAAATCGATTTTCTCAAAAACTATAAGCTCTTTTTGCTAATTTTTTTTTCCTCTTGTACCCACTCCCAAGGTGCACATACCCTGTAAATTTGGGGTATGTAGCATGCAAGGAGGCTTTACAAACCACAAAAGTTCGGGTCCCCATTGACTTCCATTATGTTCGGAGTTCGGGTCGAACACCCGAACATCGCGGCCATGTTCGGCCTGTTCGGCCCGAACCCGAACATCTAGATGTTCGCCCAACACTACCCCCAGCACAGCTAACCTAAACCACTTAACCAACCCCGCCACAAAAAAATTGAATTCTCGGGTTAAGTACTGTCCTCTCAGTGTATGAACGGCTGCTGTGTGCACCACATCCATCTCACCGTTTCCCATCGCAGCTCGCTTCACTAGTACCTGTGCATTGCCACATCTGCGGTCTAGGATTACCAGAGGAGGAAGTGCAGGCCACTTTATTCTGCATACTCATTCTCTGTTAGTAATGTAGGTGGTAGTATAATAGCCAGAGGACCTGGCTGGATTCCATCAATAGGTTGTAAGAGCTTGAAGAGGACAGGAAACAGCGTACACAGCATAGAAGAAGACCTCAAGCATCAAGGAGAAGGCAGCAGAGGATGCAGTCTTCCATCAGAATGACATGATTCGTCAAGCAAGCTGACAGAAGACTTCGAGCAACACAAGAGATGTGCGCCTCTTCAAAGAAGATTGGGTTTCTGGAGAAGAAGCCCAAAGCTTTCAATACGCATACAGACAAAATAAAATAATATAACATTCTGTGACTTATTGACTATTTTTTACACAAGTGGAAAATGGGTAAGGGGGGTCTACATGAAAAGGGCGCCGGTAAAAAAGGGCGCCTGGTGGAGCCCATATATACCAACTTCGGCTACAAAAAAGGCGCCTGGTGTAGCCCATATAAACTTCGGCTACAAAAAAGGCGCCTGGTGTAGCCCATATAAAAACTTCGGCTACAAAAAAGGCGCCTGGTGTAGCCCATATAAAAACTTCGGCTACAAAAAAACTCCGGGATGTGTAAATTACTATTCCCCCTCCAGGGCGCCATGGATAGTGGGGGAATGAAATAATTTGGTTTACAGTGCTTGTAGCCCATATAAAAACATAGGCTACAAAAAAACTCTGGGATGTGTAAATTACTATTCCCCCTCCAGGCCGCCATGGATAGTGGGGCAATGAAATAATTCGGTTTACAGTGCTTGTAGACCATATAAAAACATAGGCTACAAAAAAACTCCGGGATGTGTAAATTACTATTCCCCCTCCAGGCCGCCATGGATAGTGGGGGAATGAAATAATTCGGCTTCCAGCACTTGTAGCCCATATAAAAACATAGGCTACAAAAAAAGGCAATAATATGGGCTACAAAGGGGCACCTTGGTGTAGACGAAAACCTTGTAGCCGAAAAAAATATGGGCTACAAAGGGGCGCCCTACTGTAGCCGAAAACCTTGTAGCCGAAAAAATATGGGCTACAAAGGGGAGCCCGCTTGTAGCCTATATCAAAACTTGGGCGCCCTTTTCTACACCTTGTAGCCCATATTTCCAGAAATAACATTGATGTCTATGGTGGCGCCCTTTTCATACAGGCAGCTCGGGCGCCCTTTTCAACCGATCCCGGGTAAGGGGTCTTCGGAAAATCGTTTTACTCATTGGCGAGAGCGGGTGTGTGGAGATCTGATCATTCCGTCTTCAGAGTGATCACACCACCATAAACCGCTACCCCTCACTTCAAGGGGTGTCCTAAGCTAGCAGTGGGCATACTACTGATAGGCAGAGCGGCTGGTATATACAACTAGGGGAGACCCACATGCTGGAAACATCTCTGCTCTCTAACAGCTCAGCCGACTGGCAACACTATTTTCTTTATTTCCTTGAAGCTGGATATGTTAAAAAAAATTGTGATACTTCTATAGTAAAACCATTGTCATTATTGTGACTTTACTTGCTGGGCTGCTTTATTTGTTTGTTTTTAGTTTAGCTTTAAATGCTAACAAGTAACAAAACAAAAAAAAGTATTTTTTAAAGGCTAAAAGTTTTGAGTTTAATCATTCGTGTCCTGTGGGTACACTATTACTGCCTGTGCCGAGGGGGAAGACATTTATAACAGTCCATCAGACTTTTTCTTTTTAATCTTTTGTTTACTGCTTTCCACAGGAAAAATTACTTTCCATTACATTTTGGGAAAAAAGCATCGAACAAAACAGATTTGAGCCCGGCTGTAATTAGTCTACAGAGTACGCTCTGTTTGAACGCTGGAGAAAAATCAGAATAGAAAAAAAGCTCTTTTTAATAAATCATAGAGGTCTGCAGATATTGCAGAGATGGCTCGTGAGGAGGGACAATCATATTTCAAAGGAGCATTTGTCCTGAGATACAACAAAAAAAGTTCATTTTAAAGTACAGATGAAAAAAGTAATTATGTAACAGCCCACATAGGCTACAGCTGTGTTGTACCACAGGGGCCGGTTTTGGGACCCTTTCTTTGCAACCCATTCACAGTGTACTTGAACTTAATGTCAAGTTTTTGTAAGAACACATTTAAAGCACACCTGAACTAAAAGGGATATGGACGCTGACCTGTTTATTTTCCTTTTGAACAATGCAAATTGCCTGGCTGTCCTGCTGATCCTCTGCCTCTAATTCTTTTAGCCATAGACCTCAAACAAGCATGCAGATTAGGTGTTTCTGACTGAAATCAAATTTTTTTAAAGATTTTTATTGGTGAAAATACAGCACAAAAGTATTTTGATGTGCTTAAAGAGACACTGAAGCGAATAAAAAAAATGATATAATGAATTGTGTGTGTAGTATGGATAATTACTAGAACATTATTAGCAAAGAAAATATTTCATATTTTTATTTTCAGTTATATAGTTTTTTTTTAATTACATTGCATTCTCTAACATTTGCAGTTTACACACTACTCAGCATTCTAAATGATTTAACAGAGCAGGCCGGTGAACTTTTGAAATGTTTTCTGCAGGAAAGAAAAACAATACTGTGCCAGACATTTGAGATAACAAGCTTCAGAAGACAGAGCTTTCCGCAACTTTGGACTTTGAAAGTTGTGGAGCTCAATGGCTCTTTTGCATCGATAAAAAACTGAGTTTCTTAACTCTTCCTGTACTGGAAAGAATATTAGACTTATTGGCCCATATGCAATTAACTTTTTCTCCTGAGTTATCTCCTAGGAGATCATTTCCATCTTCTCTTAAAATTAACTTTTTAGTATTTTACTATTGAAAAAGGACCCAAAAGTTGGTTAACAAGTGCTACTAAAATTATTTTGAGTATTTTTTTGTTTACTGGCATTTTATGACAAGAGATGTGACAATCACCTAGGGGAAAACTCAGGAGAAAAAGTGAATTGCTTATGGACCATTATGTCTCTGCTCCTAATGTTTTATTTCTTAGCTGTACTACACATGCAAATCATTATATCATTTTTTTTTTCATTTCAGTGTCTCTTTAAAATAAACAACTTGCAT